>NC_069504.1:115105604-115293104 GCF_027579735.1 Bombina bombina
GCTGGGGCACTCACCACCTCCTATGACCCAGACAGAATAGAGAAAACTCGTTCCTCTCCGTAGTCACTCGGTCAGGAATAGGTCAGGAATAGAAAATGGAAACCGTGACCACTCCCGGTCACACGGTGTGCCATGCAGGACCGCCCCGATAAAGGAAAAACATGCCAAGCTTAATAAAACTGTGCAGCTCTCAAGTAAAAAGGCAACCTGTATGTTCTGTATCAGCCTATGAGCCCAAAAGACATTTCACACACATAAAGCACTAAAAATCACATAAACAAATATGATTAAACCCCACTGGTCAACAATCCCCCTCAGGAGATATTAACCCTTGATTCCATATAGATAAAAGGAGTCCCACTGTGACCCTGTCCTTTAGTTTTAACATACTGTATGTGTAAAAAATAAAATGATCTTACTGGAATCTATGCCGTGGAACAGAAACACGGTCCTTCAAGTGTGACAGACTGTAGCATCGCTTCTGACATGGACTTGAGTGATGAAAAGCAGGCAGCGAAACTTGTCAACGCTGATTGCTTAGGAGCTGTTAACATGTCTGGATGCGTTTGCAAAAACATAATTTATGTAAGAACTTACCTAATAAATTAATTTCTTTCATATTGGCAAGAGTCCATGAGCTAGTGACGTATGGGATATACAATCCTACCAGGAGGGGCAAAGTTTCCAAAACCTCAAAATGCTTATAAATACACCCCTTACCACATCCACAATTCAGTTTAATGAATAGCCAAGTAGTGGGGTGATAGAAAAAGGAGTAAAAAGCATCAAAAAAGGAACTGGAAATATAATTGTGCTTTATACAAAACATAACCACTATAAAAAGGGTGGGTCTCATGGACTCTTGCAAATATGAAAGAAATTAATTTATCAGGTAAGTTCTTACATAAATTATGTTTTCTTTCAAGTAATTGGCAAGCGTCCATGAGCTACTGATGTATGGGAAAGTAATACCCAAGATGTGGAATCTGATCAACTGAAGCTTTTTTCTTAAAAGTCCACGAAGTGGAGACTGATCTAGTAGAATGAGCTGTGATTCCATAAAACTCCATATAAGCCTTATGAATCAAAAGCTTTAACCAAGATGCCAAGGTAATGGCAAAAGCTTTCTGACCTTTCCAAAAACCAGAAAAGACAAAAAATAGACTAGAAGTCTTCTTGAAATCTTTAGTAGCTTCAACATAATATTTCAAAGCTCTTACAACATCCAGAGAATGTAAGAACCTCTCCAAAGAATTCTTAGGATTAGGACACAAAGAGGGGACAACAATTTCCCTATTAATATTATTAGAATTCACAACTTTAGGTAAAAATTTAAATGAAGTCCGCAAACCTGCCTTATGTTGATGAAAAATCAGAAAAGGTGATTCACAAGAAAGAGCAGATAATTAAGAAACTCTTCTAGCAGAAGAGATGGCCAAAAGGAACAACAATTTCCAAGAAAGTAGTTTAATACCCAAAGAATGCATAGGCTCAGAATGAGGAGCCGGTAAAGCTCTCAGGACCAAATTAAGACTCCAAGGAGGAGAAATTGATTTAATGACAGGCTTGATACAAACCATAGCCTGAACAAAACCGTGAATATCAGGAAGTTTAGCAATCTTTCTGTGAAATAAAACAGAAAAAGCAGAGATTTTTCCCTTCAAGGAACTTGCAAACAAACCTTAATCCAAACCATCCTGAAGAAACTGTAAAATTCTAGGAATTCTAAAAGAATGCCAGGAGAATTTAGGAAAAGAACACCATGAAATATACAGTAAGTCTTTCAAACTCGATAATAAATCTTCCTAGAAACAGATTAACGAGCCTGTAACATAGTATCAATCACTGAGTCAGGGAAACCTCTATGACTAAGCACTAGGCGTTCAATTTCCATACCTTCAAATATAATGATTTGAGATCCTGATTTAAAAACGGTCCTTGAGACAGAAGATCTGGCCTTAAAGGAAGTGGCCATGGCTGACAACTGGACAACCAGACAAGGTACGCATATCAGAACCTGTGAGGCCATGCTGGTGTTACCAGAAATACAAACGAATGTTCCATGATGATCTTGGAGATCACATTTGGAAGAAGAAATAGAGGCAGAAAAATATAAGCAGGTTGGTAAAACCAAGGAACTGCTAACGCATCCACCCACTCCGCTTGAGGATCCCTGGACCTGGAAAGGTACCTGGGAAGTTTCTTGTTCACATAGGAAGCCATCAGATCTATTTCTGGAAGACCCCACAACTGAAAAAACATCTGGATGGAATGACCACTCCCCCGGATGTAAAGTCTGACGGCTGAGATAAACCGCTTCCCAATTGTCTACACCTGGGATATGTACCGCAGAAATTAGACAAGAGCTGGATTCCGCCCAAGCAAGTATCCGAGATACTTCTTTCATAGCTAGGAGACTGCGAGTCCCACCTTGATGATTGACATATGCCACAGTTGTGATATTGTCAGTCTGAAAACAAATAAATGGTTCTCTCTTCAATAGAGGCCAAACCTGAAGAGCCCTGAAAATAGCACGGAGTTATAAAATATTGATTGGTAACCTCGCCTTTTGAGATTTCCAAACCCCTTGTGCTGTCAGAGATCCCCAGACAGCTCCCCAACCTGAAAGACTTGCATCTGTTGTGATTACAGACCAGGTTGGATGAACAAAGGAGGCCCCTTTATACGATGGTGGTGTAACCACCAGGTCAGAGAGAGTCGAACATTGGGATTTAAGGATATTAATTGTGATATCTTTGTATAATCCCTGCACCATTGATTTAGCATACAAAGCTGGAGAGGTCTCATATGAAAACAAGCAAAGAGGATCGCGTCTGATGCTGCAGTTATGAGACCTAAAACTTCCATGCACAAAGCCACTGAAGGAAATGACTGAGACTGAAGGTTCCGACAAGCTAAAACCAATTTTATTTGTCTCTTGTCTGTTAGAGACAGATTCAGTGTCCATGACTCTATCTGGAAACCTAAAAAGGTGACCTATGTCTGAGGAATCAAGGAACTTTTTGGTAAATTGATCCTTCAACCATGTCTTTGAAGGAACAACACTAGTTGATTCGTGTGAGATTCTGCAAAATGTAAAGACTGACGTGTACCAAGATATCATCCAAATAAGGAAACACTGCAATACCCTGTTCTCTGATTACAGAGAGTAGGGCACCGAGAACCTTTGAAAAAATTATTGGAGCTGTTGCTAGGCCAAATAGAAGAGCGACAAATTGGTAATGCTTGTCTAAAAAAGAGAATCTCAGAAACCGATAGTGATCTGGATGAATCGTAATGTGAAGATATGCATCCTGTAAGTCTATCGTGGACAAATAATGACCTTGCTGAACAAAAGGCAGAATAGTCCTTATAGTCACCATTTTGAAAGCTGGCACTCTTACAAAACGGTTCAAAATTTTCAGATCCAGAACTGGCCTGAATGAATTTTCTTTTTTTGGGACAATTAATAGATTTGAATAAAACCCCAGACCCTGTTCCTGAAACGGAACTGGTATAATTACCCCTGAAAGCTCTAGATCTGAAACACACTTCAGAAAAGCCTGAGCCCTCACTTGATTTGCTGGAACGCGTGACAGAAAGAATCTTCTCACAGGAGGTCTCATTCTTAATCCTATTTGATACCCTTGAGAGACAATGCTCTGAATCCAATGATTTTGGACAGAATCTGCCAAAATGTTCTGGAAAATTTTTAATCTGCCCCCCATCAGCTGAACTGAAATGAGGGCTGCACCATCATGCAGATTTGGGGGATGGCTTTGGTTTCTTAAAAGGCTTGTATTTATTCCAACATGAAGAAGGCTTCCAATTGGAACCAGATTCATTGGGGGAAGGATTTGGTTTCTGTTCCTTATGCTGTCTCAAGGAACGAAAATGATTAAAAGCTTTAAATTTACCTTGAGATCTTTTATCCTGGGGTAAAAAAACTCTCTTCCCCCCAGTGACAGTTGAAATAATGGAATCTAACTGAGAACCAAATAAATTGTTACCTTGGAAAGAAAGATAGTAATCTAGACTTAGATACCATGTCAGCATTCCAATATTTGAGCCACAAAGCTCTTCTAGCTAAAATAGCTAGATAAATAGATTTAACATTAATTTTGATGATATCAAAAATAGCATAACAGATAAAATGATTAGCATGTTGAAGCAAGCTAGCAATGCTATAAAAATCAGAATCTGTTTCCTGTTGCGCTAAGCTTTCCAACCAGAAGGTTGATGCAGCTGCAACATCAGCTATAGAAATTGCAGGCCTGAGAAGATAGCCAGAAAATAAATAAGCTTTCCTTAGATAAGATTCAAGTTTCCTATCTAAAGGATCCTTAAAGGAAGTACTATCTTCCATAGGGATAGTAGTACGTTTGGCAAGAGTAGAAATAGCCCCATCAACTTTGGGAATTTTTTCCCAAAACTCCAATCTGGCTGCTGGCAAAGGATACAACTTTTTAAACCTAGAAGAAGGAATAAAAGAAGTACCAGGCCTATTCTATTCCTTTGAAATCATATCAGAAATAGCATCAAGAACTGGAAAAACCTCTGGAGTAACCACAGGAGGATTATAAACAGAATTTAAACGTTTACTAGTTTTAATATCAAGAGGACTAGTTTCCTCAATATCCAAAGTAATTAACACTTCTTTTAACAAGGAACAAATATACTCCATCTTAAAGAGATAAGTAGATTTGTCAGTGTCAATATCTGAGGTAGGATCTTCTAAAACAGATAGATCCTCATCAGAGGAGGATAATTCAGTATGTTTTCAATCATTTGAAAATTCATCATCATTATGAGAAGTTTTAAAAGACCTTTTACGTTTATTAGAAGGCAGAATGGCAGACAAAGCCTTCTGAATTGCATCAGCAATAAAATCTTTTAAATATCACGTACATTAGATGTTGAAGGAACAACATACATAGTATTAGTACTGATGAGTACATTCTCTGGTACCAAGTATGACGCGCAACGCAAAATAAAAATTTTTGCCGCTAACAACATCCGGAAATGACGAAACTCGCGTCATAGCAGACGCAACCTTGTGCAAGGAAACCTGGCGTCAACTACGACGCCGGAAATGACAAATATGCGGCACCGAACGTACCTTTGCGCTAAAAAAATTCTCGCGCCAAAAATGATGCAATAAATATCAGAATTTTGCGGCCTCGCGAGCCTAAATTTTGCCTGTGAAAATTAATGAAAACAGTCAATTTTGAAGAAAAGACTATACCCCAGGTAAGAAAAAATAACTTCATAAATATGTTTTTCCCAATTTTGAAACCGATAGTCTGCAAAAGGAAATACATAAACCTGACTCATGGCAAATATAAGTACAATACATATATTTAGAACTTTACATTAATACATAAAGTGCCATAGCTGAGGGTGTCTTAAGTAATAAAAACATATTTATCGAAAGACACCCACCGACATATAGCAGATAGCCAAACCAGTACTGAAACAGTTATCAGAAGAGGTAATGGAATATGAGAGTATATCGTCGATCTGAAAAGGGAGGTAGGAGTTAAATCTCTACGACTGATAACAGAGAACCTATGAAAAGATTTCCTGAGAGGAAAACCATAGAATTCAATAGGTGACATTCACTGTACTCTGAGAAGAATCAGGCTTCAAAATGCTGAGAAGCGCATATCACAGAAGAAAATCAAGCACAAACTTACTTCACCACCTCCATAGGAGGCAAAGTTTGTCAAACTGAATTGTGGGTGTGGTGAGGGGTGTATTTATAGGCATTTTGAGGTTTGGGAAACTTTGCCCCTCCTGGTAGGATTGTATATCCCATACGTCAATAGCTCATGGACTCTTGCCAATTACATGAAAGAAAATACTCTCCCTGCATCTCCAGACTCTAACGTTCATCAATGCACTCACTGAGAGGCTGACAAGACTACATAAAATTCCAGTCCCATATCGAAGGGTAGATACCCTTCCTAAGGAACTACTCCGAAATCTTCTGACACCTCTCTGCCATCCTCCTGTAACGAAAGGCAAAGAATGACTGGGGTTGAGGGAAGTGGGGGAAGTAATTACGCCTTTGGTTGGGGTGTCTTTGCCTCATACTGGTGGCCAGGTTCTGTATTTCCACAAGTAATTAATGCCGCTGTGAACTGTCCTTGTATTAAGAAGGAAAGAAAAACTTCTAAATTTGCTAAAGTAATGGTAGACAAGCCACAAAGTTTCCTCAGCACAGAGTATTTCAAATGGAGCTGAGTATTATGTACATTAGATACACATTTTGTCACTTTTGGGGGGGAATCCTTGTATAAAATGGAATAAAGGAAAATGTAAGAAAACCAACAAAAGTTTAATGATTTTAAAAAAAAATTGGAATCCTTTGCTAAAACTTTGCTTTTGATGAAAGAATTCCTGACCAAGCTCTGATGCATGCTCGTAGCTTGAGCACAATATGGCTGTAGTGTTTTTACACTGGTGTCATATAGTGCTCAAAACACATACACATTCCTGTGCCTACTAATAATTCCCCCTTCCCCAATTACATGCCTTTTCTGAATTATAAAACTTTAATTTGATTTTATTTAATCATACATTTTTATTAAGGTAATATTTATACAGGACATATTTAACTTTGGCATGACATTAACATTCAAAATAAAAGATTGCAAAACAACACCATATCAAACTCTATGGATCCATAGTCCTGTCACACAGAGGAACTAAACAATACTTAAATTGATGCCTTTGATTTTTTAATTTATGCACAAGTATAATAATAGGACCTCTGAATCATGTTTTGCTGTCTATTAGGATGATATGTTATACTAAACTATTGTAAGCCAAGACATACTATCAATTTTGAAAGGTTCCATTTCTTACCGTAAAAGTTTTTGTTTGGATCTTAAAGGTGTACATAAGGCTTATAAACTAGTGTGTCAAAATGCATAAACATACTGTATTATAAAATAACATATTATATACAAATTACATGGATTAATGGCTTGATGATAACTAGCTAGTGTATATAAAGAGTTAAGAAAATTATAACGCCATGGAAGACATGTATTGTGAGAGGGATGAGAAGTTATTCAGCCACTCCTGAGAACAAATAGCAATCAAAAGTGACCTGTGAGGAGACGGGCTATCAGAGAGTTGTGGAATGTATGAAATAACATAAATTATGCTTACCTGATAATTTCCTTTTCTTCTGATGGAAAGAGTTCACAACTGCATTCATTACTTTTGGGAATTAAGAACCTGGCCACCAGGAGGAGGCAAAGACACCCCAGCCAAAGGCTTAAATACTCCTCCCACTCCCCTCATCCCCAGTCATTCTGCCGAGGAACAAGGAACAGTAGAAGAAATATCAGGCTGCAAAGGTGCCAGAAGAATAAAAGGATGCCCCACATAAAATGACGGGTGGAGAGCTGTTAACTCTTTCCATCAGAAGAAAAGTAAATTAACAGGTAAGCATAATTTATGTTTTTCTTCTTAAATGGAAAAAGAGTCCACAGCTGCATTCATTACTTTTGGGAAACAATACCCACGCTATAGAGGACACTGAATGCCAAAACAGGAGGGTACAATAGGCGGCCCATACTGAGAGCACCAGGCCTGAAAATCTACCCCAAAAAAAAATCCCGCTTCGTCCGAAGCCGAGAAAAAATTTCAAAGGAAAAGCCCCAGAGACACTGGCTCGCAGCCAGTCCAGAGCCAAACTAGAGACCGCAAATCGGACTCGACTGAGCCAACAGTCTTTCAAGAGACACCGTCACCCAAAAGACGGCCCCCCTCCTCCCAAATAAAGGGTAAAGCAGCCAAAATCCCCTAGGGGAACAAGGCAGAGGAGGACCGAGGAAAACAAAAGGCCCCTTAATACAAAAACAGCATCTCCAAGAGTGGGCCTAGCACACAGAGACCCAAATGAACCCAAACAGGGAAGGAGGCCATGCCTATACCAGACAAAACCAGGGATAAATCTGGGTGCGGAGACCAAAAGACGTCTCCCCAACATCCTGCAAGCAAGGAACACAACTAAAGAGGCAAAAACCTCCCAGGGCCTGCCCTAGAATACCAAAGTATTCGACCGTGAAAGAGAGTGTAACAGACCCAGGAGAAAACCCTAAGTTTGAGTAACCTAACAGGACGACACAGAGGAAGCTTGCAAGAAAGAAGAAGCAGCAGTCATCAAGAAAACAGACCGCACAAACAGCCCCCTACAGAGGGCACGTTCCAGGCAACCTAAGCCGCCGAACCTAATCACAGGTCCCTAAAAGGATTCCATCGAGGCCCCCCCGAGAAGGAGAGAATACCCTCAGAACCCAAAAGGAAGAGGAAACCGTCTCCCATCAAAGGAGCAAGGAAAAAAACATCTCCTAGCAGACTGAGCTATCAGAATAGACTCAGCAAGCTCACACATCCCAAAAAATACTGTGACCCATAAACCACTCGGGCATCCTGACCAGCAGACCCAGATGGGCCACCAATATAAGGGAAAAAAACTCTGAAACTGGTACAGGAACGAGTGTAAAGATGGCAGAGTTATCCCCCCAGAGTAAAAGTACAACCCAACTCTGAAACCAGACAAGGCCATAGACCTTAGGATCTATCAAACAGGCCCCACAGTCTGACATGGAACCAGCAAAGTTCCAGGTGAAACCAAGTTCACCTTCCACTTCCCGACCAGGAGAAGACCCAAGTAAGGACTCCGTCTCCCTAAGAAGAGAATATCCCCAAAAGAGAAAGGGAAGAGGCCCAAAGGGCAATAACAGTCTTCAAGGCCTGAAGCCACCGGCTAAATGCAAGAAAAAATCCTGCAAATGTCCTAGAGAGGACCCCTTCACAAGTAGCTCGCCCAACAGAGGCACAGCCAACCCATTCGCCTGCAGAGCAGAGAATCTACGAGTACACTGGCAAACTAACAGGGGAATGCAACCCTAAGGCGCACCAGAAACTGGAATCCAGCGCCAGCGCCAGCGCAAGCCACCCAGCTAACCCCAGATGACATGGGTTACTCTGTGGCAAGGAGTAATAAATATTCCGATAAACCAGGCCAACCCTGACCCGGTCCGTTAGATGGAGCAAGGACATAGTTCTAGTTCCCACCAGCGTGGAACATCCCGACCAGCCCTGAGATCCAAAACAATCCCAAAACTAGGACAGGAGCGAAGCCCCAGAAAAAGGAAGATTTAGGAGAAAAACAGGTCCAGGTACCTAATAGTTCAGACAACTATACCCTGGAACTAAACACCCCGACTGGCCAAAAAATCAGACATAGGGAATGGAGCATATCCAGAGAATACGGACAGCGAAGAGAACTCGAAAGCCCCGACCAAAGGAAGGAACTACCCCTAGATAAAGTCCTACTCTCATAGGAGCCAGGCTAGAAGTCAAATGAAGGGACTTCACAAGGCCTCAGGACAACAGAAGGGATACCTCGAGTTCCCAAAACCCTACTAGCAGGGCTAGTCTCCCCATCACCTCCACACAGGCAGAGGACACAGGGGAGAGAAAGGTGCTAAACCTTCCCTGCTCCGGGAAACCCAGAGCTAAGCAAGTCTCTACAGGGATCAACCAACGTCCGGAACACAGATCCCGAAAAGGAGATCTAACCACCCGGAGACAATGGAAGAAGACCCAAAGGTCTCATAACTCATACAGACCCTACGCGGCCCAGAGTAAGAGTCGTATTTAGATACACTAGAAACAGCTTACACGCACCATCTGCCTGCTGTACAGCTACTACAAACTGTTGGATCAAGCCCCAATAGGACCATCCAGAAGCCTAAAACAGAAGGCCAACCAGTGATAACGGGGTGCTACGCCCACCAGCCCTCCGCCACATGGAAGAGGAAACTCTAGGTCCTGATGAAATCAGATGTCAGAGAGAGTGACGCAGCGGAACCCTCCCCTGCCCTGTCATCTATGACTGAAGGCTATAAGGACTGAAACAATCCTTTCCCACCTCGCGAACCCACAGGTCCTCTTGAATGCTTAGTTGAACATAAAAAACAATGATAACTTGAGCACTCAGCGCTACTACCGAACCAATCCAGCAGATAACAGTGCCACGTGTCTGAACAGCCACAAAACCGAACGAACCCGACAGGACCAGCCTGTACTCTGGGTCCTAACCGGCAAGCTGCCTAAATTCTCCCACATAGGGGAAAAACAGAAAACAGAGATTATTAAACATAGGACTAAGGTGTCTAAACAACTTCCAGAGAAGTAACAAAGAGTATCGATCCCAGATGGTTCCCAAAGGAGACAAACACAAATAAAAGACATCCCATAGGATACAAAATAAAATATAAGGCAACCCAAAAATTAACGCCCAAAAGACACAGGCATACTCGCAGAACCAGCCAAACGGAGCCCTATCTTTCAAAAAACTGGGAAAGATCTCAAACAAATGAAAAACAGGAGATAACCCCCCTGTCTAATGAGGTGCACCATTCAAATTATCAGACTGAAATTCCCCATATCTGTTAACGATAGGGTCATTCAATAACTGAAAAAGATGTCTAAGCAACACGCTAAGGCACACAATCCTGTAACGAAAGGCACAACACTCCGGAACAGTTACACCCGCATGGAACTGTAGAGGCCCACTCCAAGGCGAAAGACCCGGGACAATAGGGCACAAGCACAATATCATATAAACTTCTGGACTCTGCAGACGGACCATCGCTAACATTATTTGGAAGCAAAAACACGCTGCAACCACCAGGGGGAACACGCCACCGCGCATGGAGGAACCATAAACTGGGTTACCCGCATGTGTAGAAGTATGAATTGGTAGGGAACTCGCCTCCTGGAGGACATGGCTCAGCAGGCCCCTGATTCCCCGAGCCTGAGAAACCAGGCACTCTAATATGGCATACGGAACAAAACTGGTCAACATGTGTCAACAAGGCCAATCCGAGTCATCACCAGACACAGAATCTGAAATCAAAATAGCCTCCATATCAGATTCCTCTGTAACTGAATCTAAAATGATCACAGTCTCAGCATCAAAATCCTCTATAACTGGCTAGAGGAAATATCAATATGGACTAAAGTATTAAACAAAAACGGCACCTGACACCCACAATGGCTGGGGCACTCACCACCTCCTATGACCAAACTCCTGCGGAATAGAATATTCCCTTCCCACATGGCCAGGAATGCGGAAATGGGGAACAGAATGGAACCACGCCCGAACACAAGGTGAACCGTACAGTCAAAAAGTCACTTCCAAAGGCCTCAAAGTTCCAACCACGATCCCATAAACATCACACATAAGCAGGTTGAATCACATAACAAACATAATTATAAACCCCCCTGTTCAATAACCCCCCTCAGGAGATATTAAACCCTTGATTCCAAGATACTAATGGAGACTCACTGAGACCCATATGTCATATAGTTAGACCCGCAAGGTGTTGTAGCCTCTCGGGAAAAACATTCACATCACAGTACATTGACGATAAGAAAATGAAACAATCTTACCGGAATCTACGCCATGGAACAGGAACACAGCCTTTCAAGTGTGACGAATAGTGGCATCGCCTCCGCCATGGACTTGAGAGAAGAAAGCAGGTAGCGGAGCGAAGTTCGACAACGCCTATTGCTTGAGGAGCTGTTAATATGAGTTGGGATGGTTTTGCAGAGAGACTCTCCCTGCATCTCCGGACTATAACTTTCATCCAAGCGCTCACTGAGAGACTGACAGGACTACTTCAAACTCCTGTCCCATGCCGAAGAGTACTACCCTCCATAAGAGACAAAAAAACAAAAATTAAAAATTCTGACACTTCTCTGCCAACCCCCTGGGACGAAAGGCAAAGAATGAATGGGGGATGAGGGGAGAGGGAGGAGTATTTAAGCCTATGGCTGGGGTGTCTTTGCCTCCTCCTGGTGGTCAGGTTCTTAATTCCCAAAAGTAATGAATGCAGCTGTGGACTCTTTCCATTTAAGAAGAAAAATATGCCTCTAAGGACGGTTATGCTGCCTAATTCTTAATTGTGGATGCCCGCACACAGTCAGCTTATTATTCCAAAGGTTAAGATAGAGATCCCTAAAAATAACTTTAATAATCTTTTCTCACAATTGCAATACAATATGAATAAAATATTGTGTAATAAGCAGATGGGTGAGAATCTAATATATAAGAAAAAAAGGCAAGATTCTAGTCAGGGATCAATGCCACATACAGTATCTGGATTTTAAATACCATTAATGCTAAACTCCGATTACTCGAGTGTTTGCCGTTCTACTCCAAGGGGCCGGCCGCATCCCACGGAGCTGTGCGGCTGCAAAGTTGAGGTAGACCACCGATGACACATGGTAAGTTAGCGGCAGGATCTGCTATGACTGCTGCAGTCCGGTTCTCCCTTATAGATATATGCTCTTTGCAAGGTAGTCAATTAGCGCTACTCTCCATATCCTCAAGCCAGACTTCAGATTGTACAACAGTATCTCCTAAGGTGTGAGATAGGCTGGAAAACTGAACTAGCATCTTCTCCTCAAACACCCTCAAGGAAGCAAGAATATCAGATATAGCCTCCCCCTCACTTGATGCCATGTCAGAGTTAAAACTTGTAAATCAAGCAATAACAGGCACACTAATGGGGGGGGGGGGCTTATGGGTAGTCCTCCACCCAAGTCCTCAACGGTCCCAGGGATTATAGATATGTCAAACTGAATGTTAATCGAATCAGTAGAATATGAAGGTGTCCCAAATGGTAGTTCTGTGGCAGAATCATATAGTAGGTGCAAGATAATCGGCAGATTATCCCTGTCTCTCTGGGAGCTTCAGGGGTCGGGGGCGGCATTTTGAACTCGGACCCAAGCAGCACAATGTCTTGAGCCAGCCCTGACTGTAAGTCATGTATGATTACATGCAAACACCCTATACACCCTCCAATATCTCCACAATATTGTCAACTCTATATTAACAAGTGAGATGTATAAGTCCCAAAGTAATGCACCACAATATAAATACAGAAAAGATGTGTACCCTAATAATCTTTATAACGGGTAAAATCCTAATACATGAAAAGGATAAATATAAATATAAATATATATATATATATATATATATATATATATATATATATATATATATATAATGGAGTTTTGTGTGAACATTAGGCTAGTAAACCACAACTATAAAGGAGACCACACAAATGGCAACTACTCAATTATTTATTAAAAAAAAAAAAAGGGTGAAGGAACCTACAGCTTGTTCGATTACTGAACATTTCAGCCTAAGGGTCTGGCCTATTACAAAGTTTAAACTGATGTCTACATTTTATTTTTTTAGTACTGGGGATGCCCAGTATTTCTGTGTTTTGTTTTCTTTTTCTGTGTATTTGCATCTTTGTTGAATTATGCACCGAATATGGAATGTGTCATATTTGTAGCTGATGTACATTAAATTCCTTATTTTTTTTCTCTAAGATATATACCCTTGTAACTGCATTTTTTTTGGTCTATCAATTGCTTGGTAGTGCAGTGACTCCTATATTTATTTATTTTATTTTCTTGAGGTGTTTTTACCTGGAGTACACCTTAGTCTTGAGCATTACTTTACTCTGAATCTATACTACCTTAGCCATTACATGTTTATTAGTGCTTATCCACATATCTCTTGTATATGTATATGTATATATATATATATATATATATATATACACTGTGTGTGTATATATATATATATATATATATATATATATATATATATATATATATATATATATATATACACACACACACACATATATACAGGTATTTGGGTGTTGCACATTTTCACTAATAAATCTGGCACAAAAAATAGCCAAATGCCACTGCCTGCGGCTATTTTTGAGTTTTTGCACATCAGCTAATTATTTCACCTATACTCTAGTTTAGAGATCATGAAAATCTGTTCTATTAGGGGTACTTGTGGACTGGAGTTAAGAAACACTGTTCTAAGAGAAGGAAATAACATAAATTATGCTTACCTCATAATTTCATTTCCATCTGTACGAGGAGAGTCCACAGCTTCATTCATTACTTGTGGTAATAGAGAACCTGGCCACCAGGAGGAGGCAAAGACACCCTAGCCAAAGGCTTAAATACCTCTCCCACTCCCCTCATCCCCCAGTCATTCTGCCGAGGGAACAAGGAACAGTAGGAGAAATATCAGGGAATAAATGGTGCCAGAAGAACAAAAGAATTTTAGGTCTGTCCAACGGAGAACTGGGTGGGACCCGTGGACTCTCCCTGTACAGATGGAAATTAAATTATCAGGCAAGCATAATTTATGTTTTCCATCTTAATAAGAGGAGAGTCCATGGCTTCATTCAATATTTGTGGGAAACAAATACCCAAGCTCTAGAGGACACTAAATGATAATGGGAGAGTAAAAAAAAGATGTGGACCCTAGTCTGAGGGCACCACAGCCTGCAAAACCTCTCTCCTAAAAGCTGCTTCAGACGAAGCAAAAACATCAAATTTGTAAAACTTTGAAAAAGTATGTAAGGAGGACCAAGTAGCCGCATTTCAAATCTGCTCCATAGAGGCCTCATTCTTGAAGGCCCAAGAAGAAGCCACAGCTCTAGTCGAGTGAGCCGTAATCCTTTGAGAAGGCTTATGTCCCACTGTCTCATAAGCCAAGCGAATCATGCCCCTCAGCCAAAAAGATAGGGAAGTGGAAGAAGCCTTCTGCCCTTTGTGCTTCCCTGAATAGACAACAAAAACTGCTGAAGTCTGTCTGAAATCCTTCGAAGCCTGAAGATAACATTTCAAAGCTCGAACCACATCCAAGTTATGAAGTAATCGTTCCTTTGACGAAGAAGGGTTAGGACACAAGGAAGGAACTACAATCTCCTGATTAATGTTGCGATCAAATACAAGCTTAGGGAGAAATCCCAACCCAG
Source organism: Bombina bombina (assembly GCF_027579735.1). Lineage (NCBI taxonomy): Eukaryota > Metazoa > Chordata > Amphibia > Anura > Bombinatoridae > Bombina > Bombina bombina. The sequence continues at coordinate 115,120,499 of NC_069504.1, forward strand.
TGCGAAGGACAGCCTTATCGGAATGAAAACCCAGGTAAGGAGGCTTGCACATTGCAAGGCCGTCAACTCAGAGACTCTTCGTGCCGAAGCAATAGCCAGTAGAAAAAGAACCTTCCAAGACAGTATCTTAATGTCAAGAGAATGCATAGGCTGAAACGGAGCCCTCTGCAAAACTTTAAGAACTGGATTCAAACTCCAAGGAGGAGCAGACTGTCTAAGTACAGGCCTGATCCTGGATAGAGCCTGAACAAAAGACTGTATATCAGGAAGCTCAGCAAGCTTCTTGTGGAACAACACAGATAGAGCCGAAATCTGTCCCTTTATGGAACTGGCGCCAAGTCCCTTCTCCAAACTGTCTTGGAGGAAGGAAAGTATCCTGGATATTCTAATCTTATGCCAGGAATATCCACGAGTCTCACACCAGAGTAAGTAGGTCTTCCACACCTTATGACAGATACATCGGGTGACCGGCTTCCTGGCTTGAATGAGAGTATCAATCAAACTAAGACTAAGCGTTCAATCTCCACACAGTCAGCCTCAGAGAATCTAGATTTTGATGCACAAAGGGGCCCTGTACCAGCAGATCCATGTGACAGGGCAACCTCCATGGAGGAGATAATGACACCCCCACCAGATCCGCAAACCACATCCTCCGTGGCCACGACAGAGCAATCAGAATAGTGGATGCTTGCTCCTGCTTGATGCGGGCCACTACTCGAGGTAGAAGTGGTAACAATGGAAATATGTAGACTAGGATGAATCCCCAAGGCACTGCTAATACATCTATCAGTTCTGCCTGGAGATCCCTGGACCGCGACCTGTATCGGAGTAAATGAAGTTGAGTCTGGACGCCATGAGATCTATCTACGGAATCCCCCATCTGTTGCAAATCTTCGCAAACACTTCGGGGTGAAGAGACCATTCCCCCGGATGAAACGATTGTCTTCTGAGAAAATCCGCTTCCCAGTTGTTTACACCCGGGATGTGGATCGTTGACAGCGAGCAGTTGTGGGTCTCTGCCCACTCCAGAATCCGAGATATGTCCCTCGCGGCTAGAGAGCTTTTCGCCCCCCCCTCCCGATGGTTGATGTAAGCCACCAAGGTAATGTTGTCCTACTGGAATCTGATGAACTGGGAAGAAACCAGGAGGGGCCAAGCTCTCAGAGCGTTGAAGATCGCTCAAAGTTCCAGGATGTTGATCAGAAGAAGTGACTCCTCCCGATTCCACCTGCCCTGTGCCTTCCTGGCACTCCAAACAGCACCCCATCCTGAGAGGCTTGCGTCCATAGTCACAATCTCCCAGGATGGTGTCAGGAAGGATGTCCCCTGGGATAGCTGATCTTGATGGAGTCACCAAGAGAGGGATTCTCTCAACTGGTTGCCCAGAGATATCTGTTGAGACAGATCCGAGTGATCGCCGTTCAATTGACTCATGCACAACTGAAGAGGTTGTAGATGAAACCTGGCGAATGGAATGACACCTATACTGGATACCATGAGCCCAATCACCTCCATATACTGGGCAACAGATGGCCTTGAGGAGGTCTGAAGGGCAAGACAGCTAGAGGCAATTTTGCAATGACTCTGGTCTCTCAAGAATATCTTCATGGATATGGAGTCTATTATCGTGCCCAGGAACTCCACTCTGGTACTGGGAACCAGAAAACTCTTTCCTGAGTTTATCTTCCATCCATGAGATGGAAGAAGAAGTAGAAGAGCTCTCGAATGGTCCTCTGCCAGCTGGCAGGACGGAGCCTGGACCAGGATGTCATCCAGATATGGTGCTACTGCAATACCTCTGGATCTCGCCACCGCGAGCAAAGCTCCCAGAATCTTTGTAAAGACTTTTAGAGCAGTAGCCAGACCGAAGGGGAGAGCCACAAACTGGAAGTGCTTGTCCAGAAAAGCGAATCTTAGGAACTTAAAGTGATCCTTGTGTATTGGCACATGAAGGTAAGCATTCTTCAAGTCTATTGTAGTCATGAACTGACCCTCTTGAACTAAGGGCAGAATAGACCTTATTGTCTCCATCTTGAACGATGGGACCGACAGAAACTTGTTTAAACACTTTAGGTCTAGAATTGGGCGAAACGTGCCCTCCTTCTTTGGGACCATGAAAAGGTTTGAATAGTACCCTAGACCTCTTTCAGCTAGAGGTACCGGTACAATTACTCCTAGAGAGGAGCGATCGCTCACGCACTCTATGAAGGCATCTCGTTTCTCTGGTCTTGACAATAGATTTGACAAGACAAGATAAGTTTTGAAACCTATCCTGTAACCCTGGGCAAAAACCTCCAGAACCCAAGGATCCTGCACGTCTCTCATCCAAGCCACCGCGAAAAGAGATAGTCTGCCCCCTACGAGATCCAGAGACGGATCAGGGGCCGCCCCTTCATGTCGATTTTGTCTTGGCAGGCTTCTTGCTCTGCTTTATTCCAAGACTTAGAGGGTTTCCAAGATCCCTTGGACTGCTTGGGCTTTGCGGCAGGCTGCTGTCGTTGGGACTTCTCCGAACGAAAGGGATGAAAGTTAGGACCCTTAGGTTTATTCTTTTTATCCTGCGGTAGAAAGGCACTCTTGCCCCCGGTGACCGTGGATATGATAGAGTCCAGGCCTGGACCGAAAAGAACATTCCCCTTAAATGGAAAGTAATCTAGATTTGGACGTCATGTCAGCAGACCACGACTTCAACCACAGGGCCCTCCGGGTCAGAACAGAAAAGCCTGATGTCTTGGCATTCAAGCGAATAATCTGCATTTTTGCATCACAGATAAACAAATTAGCTACCCTCAGGGCCTTAATTCTTTCCTGTATCTTATTGAGGTGAGTCTGCACCTCAATCATCTCACACCAATAGGTAGCGGCTCCCGCCACAGCATCGACCACCGCTGCAGGCTGAAATACAAACCCCATGTGCTGAAACAACTTTCTTAACAGGGTATCAAATTTCTTATCCATGGGTTCCTTAAACGACAAACTATCGTAGAGTGGAATAGTGGTGCCCTTAGCAAGCATGGAGATAGCTCCATCCACCTTAGGGACAGATCCCCACAATTCTAGCTGAGAATCAGGAACAATTTCTTAAATGAAGAAGGGGAGAAAGATGAACCAAGTCTCTCCCATTCATTCTTTATAATATTCTTTACGGGAAAGTCTGGGGCACCACCATCTCCTCATAGACCTTATCAATCTTAGGAATAGAAGGTTCCTCCGGTAACTTTGGTTTCCGAACCTCGAGTAGCTAACACCACTTTTAATAAAAAGCGTAAGTGCTCCATCCTAAACCTAAAGTCTGGTTCCTCCGCAGCCAGAGGTTTAGAGGCCGCAGATTCCGACTCAGAGAAAGAGTCCTCCGAAATATCGGAGTCCACTGCATCAGCGGATAATCTAGTCTCAGATACATCCAACGTAGTAGACGACCCCTGGGAAGGATAGCAATGTTTAACCTTTCGCTTGCACTTAGCAGTACGAGGTAAAAGCACTTAAGGCTGCAGACACCGCTGTTTGCAACTGATCAACAAAATCTGGCAGCCACAGGGCCCCTCCCGCAGGAGGATTAGTAGTGCACTGGGGAGCTGCATGTGTAAGTGGAGATGATTGTAGGGAATGCACCTCGCGTGACGGAGACCCCTCAGAGGTGGACGGCTCAGAGGTACTAAACAGCTTGTTCTTTTTAGATATCACTATTCTATCAAGGCGTGTAGAACATAGTTGAGCAGGCGGATATAGTGTAGCCTCCTCACAATAAACACATTAGCTTTAGGCAAAGAGGGAGTACCCTCTAATGCATCAGAGTCCTCCATAGCTTGCGCCTTTAATACAGACTCTAGAAAAAATAAATGGCACCTTTATACCCCAATGGCTGGGGCACTCACCACCTCCTATAACACAGGCCCACAGAGAAATCGCTTTTGTCTCCTGCAACCAATGGTCAGGAAAAGGAAGAGAATGAGGCCACACCCGGTAACATGGAGTGCGATACAGGACTGCCCCTCCAGCCGAGAAAAAGCGTGCCAAACTAAACAGGCTGCACAGTAATCAAAATTACGAAAGAAGCTAACTGTTCACACATTGCCAGAGCCACATCTCACACATGTTGCAGTAAAAAACACAAAGTAATCATGTATAAATCCCCCCCTGTTCAATAATCACCTTCCGGAGATATTAACCCTTGATTTTATACAGATAAAAGGAGTCACACTGTGACCTTGTCTTCTTGTGTTATCATTACAGGTATAACAAAATTAAACAATCTTACCAGAATCTACGCCATGGAACAGGAACACGGCCTCTCAAGTTTGACAGTGTTGTATCGCTCCTGACATGGACTTGAGTGCTAGAAAGCAGGCAGTGAAACTCGTCAATACTGATTGCTTAAGGAGCTGTTTATACGAGTCTGGATGGTTTTGCAGAAAGATTCTCCCTGCATCTCCAGACCCTAACATTTGTCAATGCTCTCACTGAGAGGCTGACAAGACTACTTAAAACTCCAATCCCATTCCGAAAAATACTACCCTCCATAAGAGACTACTCCGAATCTTCCGACACTTCTCTGCCATCCTCCTGTGACGAAAGGCAAAGAATTATTAGGGGATGAGGGGAGTTGGGGAAGTATTTAAGCCTTTGGCTAGGGTGTCTTTGCCTCCTCCTGGTGGCCAGGTTCTGTATTCCCACAAGTGATGAATGAAGCTGTGGACTCTCCTCGTATTAAGATGGAAATTAGCATTACATCTATGTCTATCAATCTCTCCATCTATAAATCTATCTTTCTATCTACCAATTTCTTTACATTCATCTCTCTAGAAGCTACAAAATATCTTAACATTTATACTTCTCTAGAAAAAAAAAAGCAAAATGATGGCAACAACACCTGTTTCAAATTTCAAAATGGGAGCAATAAAAAAAATTCTATAAATAAAAAGTCAAACATTAGAAATATAAGCCCACACAGTTGGAAGCAATATTAAAATGCAAAGCTTGTTTTTAAGTATAAAGCGTTCCCATACCTCTTTGAACAGTTTGCGATGTTTGAGTCAGGATTTTGATATCTAATGCATTGTTGATGTTTTCATCAAGGGAAGTACAATAGCCATCCACAACACTATTAATGATATCCTTCAAGGCTCCCAGGTTGTAGAAAACTTGAAGAGCTGTCCCCACTTGAGTTGGATTCTAAGAAAAAATTAAATCATTTTAGAATTACTTATTGGCTTCTGACAGCTTAGAAGAGATTAATGAACAACAAAAACTCTTTAAAAGTCAGCAAGAATATTGGTGTATGAGGAAAGGGGGCCCTGACATCTAAGGATAAGAATTTACATTAACATTGAAACATAGATTTTAACAGCAGACTGCAGACCCAACAAATCAGCCTAAAAGTGTTAGCTTATTTAGTGTGTAGGACAGCCTTATGCTTACCCCAGGCATTCTTAAAGTTCCCCACAGTGATTGTCATTACCACCTCTAATGGGAGTTTACTCCAAGAAACAACCACCGCTTCTGTGAACAAGTGCTTCTGCAAATTATTTCTAAACCTACTACCCTTCAGCTTGAGGTCATGCCCCCTTGTTATGGTGGTGGTGTTTTTATGAAAATTACTTACAGCCTCAACTTTACTAACCTTTAAATCGCTCTTCTTATACAAATGAGCCACCAATTTTATGATGTGCAGCGGATGGGTACAACATAAAGGGCTTGATTTATCGAGCCCTGCGACTGCAGGTTTGCACAAAAGATGCTGCAGCCAGGATTTATCAAGCAGCGGTCATTGGATCTCTGCTTCCCTGCCCTGTTTTCCACCTGTTAAGTGGAGAATTTCAATCGCCAGTCTCTTCCGACCAGGGAGATTGACAGCTCATGCCTGCGCGTGATTGGGTGCGCACTAGAACACTCATGTGCTATGGTAAATGCGGCAGCAAATTGAAGACGGGCGCACAGGGGCGAATATGTCTAACCCTGTCCGCCCTTGGATTATAAATTGAGCCCACCGCGCTCTCCTACTGCACAAGCTGCTATGTTTATTCTTTTGTTTGTGCCACTTTATGGTTTTATTTCCCCTTTGAATTAGTTTGAAGGGGAGACTATTGAAGGAAATCTAACTCTAGTGAGCATGTCTGTTTGTCTACTCTCACCCTCCATGCTTGTGTAGTCAAACAAGAGAACATAAAAGATTCTACATCAGGCGGCACTAATTCAGCTTTTCATTTTTTGTAGCGGAAAAGTAATAACCATTATTTTACTACAGCCCCTAAACTATTAAAGAAACCGCAAAGACAGAATTAAACTTTCAAGATTTAGAAAATAATTTAAAACAACTTTCCACTTTACTTCTGTTATCAGATTATTTTAGTTCTCTTGGGATCCTTTGATGGAGAGTTAATCTAAGTAGACTCAAACAAGCTCAGGAGCATGCACTTGTCTCTAGCGCTCTATGGCAGCAGTGTCTGCAACAATGTATAACACTACTATAAACAATGTTGCAAAACACTACTGCCTTAATATTCTAAAGACACACGCATGCTCCTGAGGTTCTCTTTAACAAAGGATACCAAGAGGAAAAAAGTAAATTGGAAAGTTGTTTAAAACTACATGCTTTATCTGAATCATGATGTTTAGTTTTTACTTCACTGTCCCTTTAAAAGGGTCATTATAGTCAACTTTTTATTTGCTTCATCTTAAGTATAGCATTTCAAAATGTAGTCCTCCTTCACCAGTAAAGCAACTACATTATTATAGTTACATTTAAACTGCTTTTACACAGCCATGTTTAAGCAATAAATAAATAAATACATAAAAAAACAACTTGACATGTTAAATGTGTTGCTCTCTCAGAAAATGGTTTTAGTGCAGTATCCCTTTAAAATGACCATGAAACCCATAACTTCATAATTCAGACAGAGCATATAATTCTAAAAAGCTTTCCAATTTAATTATATATAATTATATTATCTAATTTGCTACACCAAGGTAGGCTCAGGAGGTGGGAGCTAGCTGCTGATTGGTGGTTCCATATATATATATATATATATATATATATACACACCTTTTGCTTTGTATATATACACCCATTGGCTTAAAGATGTGTTCAGCTAACTCCCGGTAGTACATTGCTCCTCCTTCATCAAAGGATACAAAGAGAATTAAGCACATTTTATACTAGAAGAAAATTGGAAAGTTGTTTAAGATTGTATGCTCGGCCTAAATCATAAAAAAAATTAGTTTCATGTCCTTTTAAGTACAAAACAATGTGCTAATGTGCTTTGCGCTCACTAAAAACCCAATTCTCTAAGGCTTTCCGGTCTGGCAAGATTCTCAAAGAAGTCTCATCAGTACTGTGAGGTCTCTCAAAGAATTTTAGGAAAGCATTTTGTTAATTCGGTTTATCTCGCTATACAGGTTCTGGATAAACAGAAACACACCCATTACAATATAATGTTTAACAAACAAACAACATATACAGATATTATAGAAGATGTTATATTCAAATCAATGTCCCTTTAATGTTGATTTACTCCCTATAGAATCAGTCTACACAACATGAAGAGGCTAAACCTGACTTCTCTTAGGAAGCATTCCACTGTGACACTTTTGTATAAAGAAAATCCTTATTATTCCTTTAAAATGCAATATACCTCATTAATATATCATAAAACATTACACCAGATAATGTTTCATAAGCAGCTTTTTAATAGGTTTAGTGAGCTTATTTTATGTACAGTGATCATAAATATAATACACAGATGCAGGGAGCAATTTATGTTTAGAAATATACTGGTTTAAATTAAGCATTCTCCTTATTAAGGTAGAATTCAATGGTAACTCTTGTAAGTAAGCAATACAGTATCTCACAAAAGTGAGTACACCCCTCACAATTTTGTAAATATTTTATTATATCTTTTCATGTGACAACACTGTAGAAATGACACCTTACTACAATGTAAAGTAGTGAGTGTACAGCCTGTATAACAGTGTAAATTTGCTGTTCCCTCAAAATAATTAAACACACAGCCATTTATGTCTAAACCGTTGGCAACAAAAGTGAGTACACCCCTAAGTAGAAATGTCCAAATTGGGCCCAATTAGCCATTTTCCCTCCCCGGTGTCATGTGACTTGTTAGTGTTACAAGGTCTCAGGTGTGAATGGGGAGCAGGTGTGATAAATTTGGTGTTATCGCTCTCACACTCTCATACTGGTCATTGGAAGTTCAACATGGCACCTCATGGCAAAGAACTCTGAGGATCTGAAAAAAAGAATTGCTGCTCAACATAAAGATGGTCTAGGTCAGTGATTTGCAACCTTTTTTTTGCCGTGGCACACTTTTTTACATTAAAAAATCCTGTGGCACACTACCATCCCAAAATTTTACAAAATCACACATTGTAGCCTAATACAGGATATATATACAATATATATATATATATATATATATATATATATATATATATATATATATATATAACGCTGTACTGTGCTGTCATGCCATGCCTCCTACAAACTATACATGACATATTGACATTCATCCACAAACAATCATAATGATTGTCTGTGAATGAATGTCAATGTCATGGTTGTAAATGATGCCTGATGAGCCTGTCACATACCTCCCAATATTTCAAAATTTTAAAGAGGGACACCCCCTCACTGTTGTCAGTCTGCCGCGGCACACCTGAGGATCTCTCAGGGCACACTGGTTGAAAAACACTGGTCTAGGTCTAGGCTATAAGAAGATTGCCAAGAACCTGAAACTGAGCTGCAGCACGGTGGGCAAGACCATACAGGACAGGTTCCACTCAGAACAGGCCTCGCCATGGTCGACCAAAGAAGTTGAGTGCACGTGCTCAGCGTCATATCCAGAGGTTGTCTTTGGGAAATAGACGTATGAGTGCTGCCAGCATTGCTGCAGAGGTTGAAGGGGTGGGGGTCAGCCTGTCAGTGCTAAGACCATACTCTGCACACTGCATCAAATTTGTCTGCATGGCTGTCGTCCCAGAAGGAAGGCTCTTCTAAAGATGATGCACAAGAAAGCCAGCAAACAGTTTGCTGAAGACAAGCAGACTAAGGACATGGATTACTGGAACCATGTCCTGTGGGCTGATGAGACCAAGATAAACTTATTTGGTTCAGATGGTGTCAAGTGTGTGTTGCTGTAACCATACGAGGAGTACAAAGACAAGTGTGTCTTGCCTACATTTAAGCATGGTGGTGGGAGAGTCATGGTCTGGGCAGGCATGAGTGCTGCCGGCATTGGGGAGCTACAGTTAATTGAGGGATCCATGAATGCCAACATGTACTGTAACATACTGAAGCAGAGCATGATCACCTTCCCTTCGGAGACTGAGCCGCAGGGCAGTATTCCAACATGATAACGAGCCCAAACACACCTCCAAGACGACCACTGCCTTGCTAAAGAAGCTGAGGGTAAAGGTGATGGACTGGCCAAGCATGTCTCCAGACCTAAACCCTATTGAGCATCAGTGGGTCATCCTCAAATGGAATGTGAGGGGGGGGGTGCAAGGTCTCTAATATCCACCAGCTCCGTTATGTTGTTATGGAGGAGTGGAAGAGTGGCAACCTGTGAAGCTCTGGTGAACTCCATGCCCAAGAGGGTTAAGGCAGTTCTTTACATTTTAGCAAAATGTAATTTCTTCAGTGTTGTCACATGAAAAGATATAATAAAATATTTACAAAAATATGTGGGGTGTACTCACTTTTGTGAGATACTGTATATTTATGTAAAGGGATGTGTTATTCAAATGCTAAATCACTTGAAGGTTTTCTACAACATTTCTACAGTAGCCACATCCCATTATAGAGGGACCTTAAACATCCAATCTAAATGCTTGTCCTGGGACTTGCAAGTGAGCGTGCATTTGGCATGTGCAGGCACAGTCACACTCTGTTTTTCTTCTCAGTTCAAAGAGCTTTATTATGAAATCTCATGTGATCATGTGAAATCCCATGAGATCTTTGTAAAACATGATAATGTTGATTGTTTTGTGTTTGTTTTTTTCTTCACCACTCAATTAAAGTATAAAGAGAAACTAAATGGTAATTTCTCACAGAACAGTTACTCAGTGAGTTGATCTTATTTTATAACTAAGAAAAACCCATGTATAAACCTAAAAACGTTATTTTTCTCATGGTTGCATCAATGGTAAATGTGAATCTAATGTTGAGTAACATGTCCCTTTAAAGATGTATAGGTATTCACTTATATTTAATTATGCTTTCAAAGAAGAGGTGGAAGAAAATAACTTACATTATATCAACCTCTTAAGTTTTATTAAGACAACTGACCTTAATTCAGAGAGAACAAATCTCCCAGGTATTTTATCATAGTATAATGTTTAAAAGAGACATTTAGCACCTGCTGGTCTGGGATCTCAAAATCACATTATCAACTTCAGTTACCATGACAACCAGAAAGAAGCTACAAGCACTGTGCACATTTGTCAATAAAAATATTTGAATTTTGAACGCTCACAGTAAAATCAAGTAATTATGCATATAATTGCACATTTACCAAGAATTATAGTGCAGGGTAGGAGACTATATTGTAAATCTGTGTTCAAAGTGTCCATTTAAAAAAAAAAAAAAAGAAACACTTCTGCGCAATAAAGATCAATAAGAAAAATCCAGAAAAGGGTGGTGCAATTAAACTTATGATAAGCAAATGATAATATCATAACATTTATCCAATTCCATTTTCCAAAGCTAGATTTTTGAAGAGGGGAAATGTAGAGTTGTCATTGGTAGTGACTGAGCATAAACCATTGAAGTGGAAATTATTTTAAATGTAAAATCATATGAATCTGCCATTAAAACTATATAAATATTAAAAGTTTTGTTTTCTCTAAATATGCTAATGCCAAAAATATTATTTATATATATGTATATATATATATATATATATATATATATATATATATATATATATTAATCGCCGTGGTTTTAAAACCGTGAGAGTAATTTAAAATAAAATTAAAAAATCCTCAGATTGTCCTGAAAACGGAGGCGGAGAGGGAGGATGAGTGGCAGACCAGTGTGCGGCCGTGGGGGAACCTGAGAATGCCCGCAAAACGGCCATTTTGGAAGAGAGTGTGGGAGTCATCTAGGAGTAGTGTGGGGTGGTAAAGCAGTGGTGTGGCGGTGGGACAGCTCAAAGTTGTGAGCAATAAAGTGATTATTGTACAAATACTTTATAGTGCCTTACTAACTTCTTTTGGGGTTTGTATTTTTATGCTCCAAGAGTGCATTGGACATTGAGAAACATGTACAGTAAGATTCTGTAGTGTACTGTTAAATAAAGGGACTTTATACTATCTATGTAACCACAGCACAGGTAGCACTAACTAATTTTATTTTAATTATTTTGTGGTTTGTATTTTTATGCTCCAAGAGTGTATTGGACATTGAGAAACATGTACAGTAAGATTCTGTAGGTGTTAAATAAATGTTTTATTGAAAAATGAACGTGTTATAGTAATTTTTTAAAAAAATTGTGATTAAATCGCTATCGCTTTTTTTTTTGTTTTTTTTTAAATTGCGATTTTTTTTTCACCCATATCGCCCAGCCCTAATATATATATATATATATATATATATATATATATATATATATATATATATATAACATAATTTATGTAAGAACTTACCTGATAAATTCATTTCTTTCATATTAGCAAGAGTCCATGAGCTAGTGACGTATGGGATATACATTCCTACCAGGAGGGGCAAAGTTTCCCAAACCTCAAAATGCCTATAAATACACCCCTCACCACACCCACAAATCAGTTTAACGAATAGCCAAGAAGTGGGGTGATAAGAAAAAAGTGCGAAAGCATAAAAAATAAGGAATTGGAATAATTGTGCTTTATACAAAAAAATCATAACCACCTCAAAAAAGGGTGGGCCTCATGGACTCTTGCTAATATGAAAGAAATGAATTTATCAGGTAAGTTCTTACATAAATTATGTTTTCTTTCATGTAATTAGCAAGAGTCCATGAGCTAGTGACGTATGGGATAATGAATACCCAAGATGTGGATATTCCACGCAAGAGTCACTAGAGAGGGAGGGATAAAATAAAGACAGCCAATTCCGCTGAAAAATAATCCACACCCCAAACAAAGTTTAAATCTTATAATGAAAAAAAAAGAAATTATAAGCAGAAGAATCAAACTGAAACAGCTGCCTGAAGTACTTTTCTACCAAAGACTGCTTCAGAAGAAGAAAACACATCAAAATGGTAGAATTTAGTAAAAGTATGCAAAGAAGACCAAGTTGCTGCTTTGCAAATCTGATCAACCGAAGCTTCATTCCTAAATGCCCAGGAAGTAGAGACTGACCTAGTCGAATGAGCTTTAATCCTTTGAGGCGGAGTTCTACCCGACTCAACATAAGCATGATGAATCAAAGACTTTAACCAAAATGCCAAAGAAATGGCAGAAGCCTTCTGACCTTTCCTAGAACCAGAAAAGATAACAAATAGACTAGAAGTCTTTTGGAAATCTTTAGTAGCTTCAACATAATATTTCAAAGCTCTGACTACATCCAAAGAATGCAACAATCTTTTCTTAGAATTCTTAGGATTAGGACACAATGAAGGAACCACAATTTCTCTACTAATGTTGTTAGAATTCACAACCTTAGGTAAAAATTTAAATGAAGTTCGCAACACCGCCTTATCCTGATGAAAAATCAGAAAAGGAGACTCACAAGAAAGAGCAGATAATTCAGAAACTCTTCTAGCAGAAGAGATGGCCAAAAGAAACAAAACTTTCCAAGAAAGTAATTTAATATCCAGCGAATGCATAGGTTCAAACAGAGGAGCTTGAAGAGCCCCCAGAACCAAATTCAAACTCCAAGGAGGAGAAATTGACTTAATGACCAAAGCCTGTACAAAACAATGAATATCAGGAAGATTAGCAATCTTTCTGTGAAAAAGGACAGAAAGGGCAGAGATTTGTCCTTTCAAGGAACTTGCCGACAAACCTTTATCCAAACCATCCTGAAGAAACTGTAAAATTCTAGGAATTCTAAAAGAATGCCAAGAAAAATGATGAGACGAACACCAAGAAATGTAAGCCTTCCAGACTCGATAATATATCTTCCTAGATACAGATTTACGAGCCTGTAACATAGTATTAATTACGGAGTCAGAGAAATCTCTATGACTAAGAATCAAGCGTTCAATCTCCATACCTTCAAATTTAAGGATTTGAGATCCTGATCGAAAAAAGGGCCTTGCAATAGAAGGTCTGGTCTTAACGGAAGAGTCCACGGTTGGCAAGTAGCCATCCGGACAAGATCCGCATACCAAAACCTGTGAGGCCATGCTGGAGCCACCAGCAGAACAAACAAACGCTTTTTTAGAATCTTGGAAATTACTCTTGGAAGAAGAACTAGAGGCAGAAAGATATAGGCAGGATGATACTTCCAAGGAAGTGACAATGCATCCACTGCTTCCGCCTGAGGATCCCTGGATCTGGACAGATGCCTGGGAAGCTTCTTGTTTAGATGAGAAGCCATCAGATCTATTTCTGGAAGTCCCCACATTTGAACAATCTGACGAAATACCTCTGGGTGAAGAGACCATTCGCCCGGATGTAATGTCTGGCGACTGAGATAATCCGCTTCCCAAATGTCTATACCTGGGATATGAACCGCAGAAATTAGACAGGAGCTGGATTCCGCCCATACAAGTATTCGAGATACTTCTTTCATAGCCAGAGGACTGTGAGTCCCTCCTTGATGATTGACATATGCCACGGTTGTGACATTGTCCGTCTGAAAACAAATGAACGACTCTCTCTCTTTAGAAGAGGCCACGACTGAAGAGCTCTGAAAATCGCACGGAGTTCCAAAATGTTGATTGGTAATCTCGCCTCCTGAGATTCCCAAACCCCTTGTGCTGTCAGAGACCCCCATACAGCTCCCCAACCTGTCAGACTTGCATCTGTTGAGATCACAGTCCAGGTCGGAAGAACAAAAGAAGCCCCCTGAACTAAACGAAGGTGGTCTGTCCACCACGTCAGAGAGTGTCGTACAATCGGTTTTAAAGATATTAATTGTGATATCTTTGTATAATCCCTGCACCACTGGTTCAGCATACAGAGCTGAAGAGGTCGCATGTGAAAACGAGCAAAGGGGATCGCGTCCGATGCAGCAGTCATAAGACCTAGAATTTCCATGCATAAGGCTACCAAAGGAAATGATTGAGACTGAAGGTTTCGACCAGTGTTAATTTTGACGGCAAATTTCAATTTAGTCTTAGTTTAAGTCTTTTGACTAAAATGCAATTTTAGTTTTAGTCGTATTTTAGTCATCTGAATTGTTTTAGTTTTAGTCTAGTTTTAGTCGACTGAATCTCCAGTAGATTTTAGTCGACTAAAATCGAAGGGGTTTAGTTAAAGTGTAATGCATTATTTAAGCATTTCTCTATAATTTGCAAACTGATTACATACTCCAGGAGTAAACATAACACCTGTTAATATTTATGGTATTAAGGTTTAAACATGCAATACAGACACAGATTTAGCCGTTGTGATATGTAACATCTTTATTAAACTTAAAATTAAATAAAACCAAGTTTCATAAACAAACAGAAGTGCAACTTTAAAATATAAAAAAACAAAACTGTGAACTGTATTGGCTGTATTGCACATATTACCTAATATAAAAACTTTAACAGTTCTCTGTTAATAATTAAAACAAGTATCAAGTAACTCAACACAACAAAGTTCTGCAGCTAGCACAGGCACAGCATAACAAGCCCATATTTGTGGGTTATGCTTATTTCTATAGGAAGAATCAATTGATTGTTCACAGATTCGTAAAATTTTCGGCAAATATATTAGCACTTCTCTAGAACTTCCAAACTCATTATATACTCCTGGAGTAAAGGTTTATTAACCTGTTTTTATTTGTGGTATTAAGGTTTAAACATGCAATACAGATATAACAGATTTAACTGTTGTGGTATATAACATGTCTTATTTATCTTAAAATTTAATAAAATTAAGTTTCGTAAATTTTACAAAGTGCAGTAATTGCATATGGATTGATTATAACACCTTGCATAAAATGTTTTTGTCAGCAAATTTTGATTTAGTTTTAGTCATAGTCTTTTGACTAAAATGTCATTTTGATTTAGTTTTAGTCATAGTCTTTTGACTAAAATGTCATTTTGATTTAGTTTTAGTCATAGTCTTTTGACTAAAATGTCATTTTAGTTTTAGTCGTATTTTAGTCATCAGAATTTCTTTAGTTTTATAGTAATTTTAGTCTAGTTTTAGTCGACGAAATTAACACTGGTTTCGACAAGCTGAAACCAATTTCAGACGTCTCTTTTTTGTTAGAGACAAGGTCATGGACACTGAATCTATTTGAAAACCCAAAAAGGTTACCTTTGTCTGAGGAATCAATGAAATCTTTGGTAAATTGATCCTCCAACCATGTCTTTGAAGAAACGACACAAGTTGATTCGTATGAGATTCTGCAGAATGTGAAGACTGAGCAAGTACCAAGATATCGTCCAAATAAGGAAATACCACAATACCCTGTTCTCTGATTACAGATAGAAGGGCACCGAGAACTTTTGTAAAAATCCTTGGAGCTGTTGCTAGGCCAAACGGCAGAGCCACAAACTGGTAATGCTTGTCTAGAAAAGAGAATCTCAGAAACTGATAGTGATCTGGATGAATCGGAATATGCAGATATGCATCCTGTAAATCTATTGTGGACATATAATGCCCTTGCTGAACAAAAGGCAGAATAGTCCTTATAGTTACCATTTTGAATGTTGGAATCCTTACATAACGATTCAATATTTTTAAATCCAGAACTGGTCTGAAGGAATTCTCCTTCTTTGGTACAATGAAGAGATTAGAGTAAAACCCCAGCCCCTGTTCCAAAACTGGAACTGGCACAATTACTCCAGCCAACTCTAGATCTGAAACACATTTCAGAAATGCTTGAGCCTTCACCGGATTTATTGGGACATGGGAAAGAAAAAATCTTTTTGCAGGAGGCCTTATCTTGAAGCCTATTCTGTACCCTTGTGAAACAATATTCTGAATCCAAAGATTGTGAATCGAATTTATCCAAATTTCTTTGAAAAATCATAATCTGCCCCCTACCAGCTGGGCTGGAATGAGGGCCACACCTTCATGTGGACTTGGGAGCTGGCTTTGGCTTTCTAAAAGGCTTGGATTTATTCCAAACTGGAGATGGTTTCCAAACTGATACCGCTCCTGTAGGGGAAGGATCAGGTTTTTGTTCCTTATTGTGATGAAAGGAACGAAAACGATTAGCAGACCTAAATTTACCCTTAGATCTTTTATCCTGTGGTAAAAAAGTTCCTTTCCCCCCAGTAACAGTTGAAATAATAGAATCCAACTGTGAACCAAACAATTTATTACCCTGGAAAGAAAGGGAAAGCAAAGTTGACTTAGAAGACATATCAGCATTCCAAGTTTTAAGCCATAAAGCTCTTCTAGCTAAAATAGCTAAAGACATATACCTGACATTAACCCTAATGATATCAAAGATGGCATCACAAATAAAGTTATTAGCATGTTGAAGATGATTAACAATGCTATGAGTATTATGATCTGTTACTTTTTGTGCTAAGGCTTCCAACCAGAAAGTTGAAGCTGCAGCAACATCCGCCAAAGAAATAGCAGGTCTAAGAAGATTACCTGAACATAAGTAAGCTTTTCTTAGAAAGGATTCAATCTTCCTATCTAAAGGATCCTTAAAGGAAGTACTATCTGCCGTAGGAATAGTAGTACGTTTAGCAAGAGTAGAGATAGCCCCATCAACCTTAGGGATTTTGTCCCAAAACTCTAATCTGTCAGATGGCACAGGATATAATTGCTTAAACCGTTTAGAAGGAGTAAATGAATTACCCAAATTATTCCATTCCCTGGAAATTACTTCAGAAATAGCATTAGGGACAGGGAAAACCTCCGGAATAACTACAGGAGGTTTAAAAACCGTATTCAAACGTTTAGATTTAGTATCAAGAGGACCAGATTCCTCTATTTCTAATGCAATTAAGACTTCTTTAAGTAACGAACGAATAAATTCCATTTTAAATAAATATGAAGATTTATCAGTATCAACCTCTGAAACAGAATCCTCTGAACCAGAAAAATCATTATCAGAAACAGAATCAGAATGATGATGATCATTTAAAAATTCATCTGAAAAATGAGAAGTTTTAAAAGACCTTTTACGTTTACTGGAAGGAGGAATAACAGACATAGCCTTCTTAATAGATTTAGAAACAAATTCTCTTATGTTAACAGGAACACCCTGAATATTAGATGTTGATTGAACAGCAACAGGTAATGGAACAGTACTAAAGGAAATATTATCTGCATTAACAAGTTTGTCATGACATTCATTACAAACAGCAGCCGGAGAAACAGTTCCCACAAG
Organism: Bombina bombina; assembly: GCF_027579735.1. NCBI lineage: Eukaryota > Metazoa > Chordata > Amphibia > Anura > Bombinatoridae > Bombina > Bombina bombina. The sequence goes on from NC_069504.1 coordinate 115,137,945, forward strand.
TTTACAACAAATACACTTAACTTTGGTAGATCCAGCATCAGGCAGCAATTTTCCGGAAGTATTTTCTGATTCAGGGTCAATCTGAGACATCTTGCAATATGTAATAGAAAAAAACAACATATAACGCAAAATTGATCAAATTCCTTAAATGACAGTTTCAGGAATGGGAAAAAATGTCAATGAACAAGCTTCTAGCAATCAGAATCAAATAAACAATGAGACTTAAATAATGTGGAGACAATAATGACGCCCATATTTTTTTAGCGCCAAAAAGACGCCCACATTATTTGGCGCCTAAATGCTTAAAGCGCCAAAAATGACGCCACATCCGGTGACGCCGACATTTTTGGCGCAAAAAACGTCAAAAAATGACGCAACTTCCGGCGACAAGTATGACGCCGGAAATGACAAAGAATATTTTTGCGCCAAAAAAGTCCGCGCCAAAAATGACGCAATATAAAGAAGCATTTTCAGCCCCCGCGAGCCTAACAGCCCACAGGAAAAAAGTCAAATTTAAAGGTAAGAAAAATTGATTATTCAAATGCATTATCCCAATAATGAAACTGACTGTCTGAAATAAGGAATGTTGAACATCCTGAATCAAGGCAAATAAATGTTTAAACACATATATTTAGAACTTTATATAAAAGTGCCCAACCATAGCTTAGAGTGTCATAAAAATAAGACTTACTTACCCCAGGACACTCATCTACATGTAGTAGAAAGCCAAACCAGTACTGAAACCAGAATCAGTAGAGATAATTGTATATATAAGAGTATATTGTCGATCTGAAAAGGGAGGTAAGAGATTAATCTCTACGACCGATAACAGAGAACCTATGAAATAGACCCCGTAGAAGGAGATCATTGAATTCAAGGCAATACTCTCTTCACATCCCTCTGACATTCACTGCACACTGAGAGGAAAACCGGGCTCCAGCCTGCTGCGAAGCGCATATCAACGAAGAATCTAGCACAAACTTGCTTCACCACCTCCATGGGAGGCAAAGTTTGTAAAACTGATTTGTGGGTGTGGTGAGGGGTGTATTTATAGGCATTTTGAGGTTTGGGAAACTTTGCCCCTCCTGGTAGGAATGTATATCCCATACGTCACTAGCTCATGGACTCTTGCTAATTACATGAAAGAAATATATATATATATATATATATATATATATATATATACACACATACACACACATACACACACACACACCCATACATACGCACACTATTTTACTTAAAGTGTCAGTAAACCTCAAATTATGCAGAATTATATAACATTATATTAGCGCAAACTTTATAAAAACATAATTTATGTAAGAATTTACCTGATAAATTAAATTATTTCATATTGGCAAGAGTCCATGAGCTAGTGACATATGGGATATACAATCCTACCAGGAGGGGCAAAGTTTCCCAAACCTCAAAATGCTTATAAATACACCCCTCACCACACCCACAATTCAGTTTAACAAATAGCCAAGCAGTGGGGTGATAAAGAAAGGAGTAGAAAGCATCAACAAAGGAAGTTTGGAAATAATTGTGCTTTATACAAAAAAATCATAACCACCATAAAAAGGGTGGGCCTCATGGACTCTTGCCAATATGAAAGAAATGAATTTATCAGGTAAGTTCTTACATAAATTATGTTTTCTTTCATGTAATTGGCAAGAGTCCATGAGCCAGTGACATATGGGATATCAATACCCAAGATGTGGAGTCTTCCACTCAAGAGTCACTAGAGAGGGAGGGAATAAAATAAAAACAGCCATATTCCGCTGAAAAAATGATCCACAACCCAAAAAATAAGTTTATTTTCACTTTTGAAAGAAAAAACTTAAATCAAAAGCAGAAGAATCAAACTGAAACAGCTGCCTGAAGAACTTTTCTACCAAAGACTGCTTCCGAAGAAGCAAATACATCAAAATGGTAGAATTTAGTAAATGTATGCAAAGCGGACCAAGTTGCTGCTTTGCAAATCTGATCAACTGAAGCTTCATTCTTAAAAGCCCATGAAGTGGAGACTGATCTAGTAGAATGAGCTGTAATTCTCTGAGGCGGGGTTTGACCCGACTCCAAATAAGCTTGATGAATCAAAAGTTTCAACAAAGAAGCCAAGGAAATAGCAGAAGCTTTCTGACCTTTCCTAGGACCAGAAAATAAAACAAATAGACTGGAAGTCTTACTGAAATTTTTAGTAGCTTCTACATAATATTTCAAAGCTCTTACCACATCCAAAGAATGTAAGGATCTCTCCAAAGGATTCTTAGGATTAGGACATAAAGAAGGGACAACAATTTCTCTATTAATGTTGTTAGAATTCACAACCTTAGGTAAAAATTGAAAAGAAGTCCGCAAAACTGCCTTATCCTGATGAAAAATCAGAAAACGAGACTCACAAGAAAGAGCAGATAGCTCAGAAACTCTTCTAGCAGAAGAGATAGCCAAAAGGAACAACAATTTCCAAGAAAGTATTTTAATGTATAAAGAATGCATAGGTTCAAATGGAGGAGCCTGTAAAGCCCTCAGAACCAAATTAAGACTCCAAGGAGGAGAAATTGACTTAATGACAGGCTTAATACGAACTAAAGCCTGTACAAAACAGTGTATATCAGGAAGTATAGCAATCTTTCTGTGAAATAAAACAGAAAGAGCAGAGATTTGTCCTTTCAAGTAACTTGCAGACAAACCCTTATCCAAACCATCCTGAAGAAACTGCAAAATTCTAGGAATTCTAAAAGAATGCCAGGAGAATTTATAAGAAGAACACCATGAAATGTAAGTCTTCCAAACTCTATAATAAATCTTTCTAGAGACAGATTTACGAGCTTGTAACATAGTATTAATCACTGAATCAGAGAAACCTCTATGACTTAGAACTAGGCGTTCAATTTCCATACCTTCAAATTTAATGATTTTAGATCCTGATGGAAAACCGGACCTTGAGACAGTAGGTCCGGCCGTAACGGAAGTGGCCAAGGCGGGCAACTGGACATCCGAACCAGATCCGCATACCAAAACCTGTGTGGCCATGCTGGAGCCACCAGCAACACAAAAGAATGTTCCATGATGATTTTGGAGATCACTCTTGGAAGGAGAACTAGAGGCGGGAAGATATAAGCAGGTTGATAACACCAAGGAAGTGTCAGCGCATCCACTGCTTCCGCCTGAATATCCCTGGACCTGGACAGGTATCTGGGAAGTTTCTTGTTTAGATGAGAGGCCATGAGATCTATCTCTGGAAGCCCCCACATCTGAACAATCTGAGAAAACACATCTGGATGGAGAGACCACTCCCCTGGATGTAAAGTCTGGCGGCTGAGATAATCCGCCTCCCAATTGTCTACACCTGGGATATGTACCGCAGAGATTAGACAGGAGCTGGATTCCGCCCAAGCAAGCATCCGAGATACTTCTTTCATAGCTTGGGGACTGTGAGTCCCACCCTGATGATTGACATAATCCACAGTTGTGATATTGTCTGTCTGAAAACAATTGAACGGTTCTCTTTTTAGTAGAGGCCAGAACTGAAGAGCCCTGAGAATTGCACGGAGTTCTAAAATATTTATTGGTAATCTCGCCTCTTGAGATTTCCAAACCCCTTGTGCTGTCAGAGACCCCCAAACAGCTCCCCAACCTGAAAGACTCGCATCTGTTGTGATCACAGTCCAGGTTGGGCGAACAAAAGAAGCCCCTTGAACCAAACGATGGTGATCTATCCACCATGTCAGAGAGTGTCGTACAGTGGGATTCAAGGATATTAATTGTGATATCTTTGTATAATCCCTGCACCATTGATTCAGCATACAAAGCTGTAGAGGTCTCATGTGAAAACGAGCAAAGGGGATCGCGTCCGATGCTGCAGTCATGAGACCTAAAACTTCCATGCACATAGCCACTGAGGGGAATGACTGAGACTGAAGGAGCCGACATGCTGCAACCAATTTTAAACGTCTCTTGTCTGTTAGAGACAGAGTCATGGACACTGAATCTATCTGGAAGCCTAAAAAGGTGACCCTTGTCTGAGGAATCAAGAAACTTTTTGGTAAATTGATCCTCCAACCATGTTTCCGAAGAAACAACACTAGTTGATTCGTGTGAGATTCTGCAGTATGTAAAGACTGAGCTAGTACCAAGATATCGTCCAAATAAGGAAACACCGCAATACCCTGTTCTCTGATTACAGATAGTAGGGCACACAGAACCTTTGAAAATATTCTTGGAGCTGTTGCTAGGCCAAATGGAAGAGAAACAAATTGGTAATGCTTGTCTAGAAAAGAGAATCTCAGAAACTGATAGTGTTCTGGATGAATCGGAATATGAAGGTATGCATCCTGCAAGTCTATTGTGGACATATAATGTCCTTGCTGAACAAAAGGCAGAATAGTCCTTATAGTCACCATCTTGAAAGTTGGTACTCTTACATAACTATTCAAAATTTTCAGATCCAGAACTGGTCTGAACAAATTTTCTTTCTTTGGTACAATGAATAGGTTTGAATAAAACCCCAAACCTTGTTCCTGAGGAGGAACAGGCATGATTACCCCTGAAGACTCCAGGTCTGAAACACACTTCAGAAAAGCCTGAGCTCAATGTGTGAGAGAAAAAATCTTCTCACAGGAGGTCTTACTTTGAATCCTATTCGATACTCTTGAGAGACAATGCTCTGAATCCATTGATTTTGGACAGATTTTATCCAAAAATCCTTGAAAAACCTTAATCTGCCCCCTACCAGCTGAGCTGGAATGAGGGCCGCACCTTCATGCAGACTTAGGGGCAGACTTTGGTTTCCTAAATGGCTTGGATTTATTCCAATTTGAGGAAGGCTTCCAACTGGAAGCAGATTCCTTCAGAGGAGGATTGAGTTTTTGTTCCTTATTCTGACGAAAGGAACGAAAACGTTTAGAAGCCTTAGATTTACCCTTAGGTTTTTTTATCCTGAGGCAAAAAAACTCCTTTTCCTCCAGTGATAGTTGAAATAATAGAATCCAACTGAGAACCAAATAAATTATTATCTTGAAAAGAAAGAGATAGTAATCTAGATTTAGATGTCATATCAGCATTCCAAGATTTAAGCCACAAAGCTCTTCTAGCTAATACAGCTAAAGACATGGATCTAACATCAATTTTGATAATATCAAAAATGGCATCACAAATAAAATTATTAGCATGTTGCAGTAAGCGAATAATGCTAGATATGTCAGAATCCAATTCATGTTGCGCTAAATTTTCCAACCAGAAAGTTGATGCAGCTGCAACATCACCCAAAGAAATAGCAGGTCTGAGAAGATGACCTGAATATAAATAGGCCTTCCTTAGATAAGATTCAAGCTTCCTATCTAAAGGATCCTTAAAGGAAGTGCTATCTTCCATAGGAATAGTGGTACATTTAGCAAGAGTAGAAATAGCCCCATCAACTTTGGGGATCTTTTCCCAAAACTCTATAGATTTTGCTGGTAAAGGATACAATCTCTTAAACCTTGAAGAAGGAATAAAAGAAGTACCTGGCTTATTCCATTCCCTAGAAATCATATCAGAAATAGCCTCAGGAATGGGAAAAACACCTGGGGAAACCACAGGAGGTTTAAAAACAGCATTTAAACGTTTATTAGACTGAACGTCAATAGGACTGGTTACCTCAATATCCAAAGTAATTAACACTTCTTTTAATAAAGAACGCATATACTCTATTTTAAATAAATAAGTAGATTTGTCAGTGTCAATATCTGAGGAAGGATCTTCTGTTTTAGATAGATCCTCATCAGAAGAGGATGAATTATTATGTTGTTGGTCATTTGAAATTTCATCAGGTAAATGAGAAGTTTTAAAAGACCTTTTACGTTTATTAGAAGGTGGAAATGCAGACAAAGCATTCATAATAGAATCAGAAACAAATTCTTTAAAATTTACAGGTATATCATGCACATTAGAAGTTGAAGGAACTGCAACTGGCAATGTACTATTACTGATAGAAACACTATCTGCATGTAAAAGTTTATCATGGCAACTATTACAAATGACATTCGGTGGAATAATTTCTACAATTTTACAACAAATGCACTTAGCTTTGGTAGAACTGATGTCAGGCAGCAATGTTCCAGCAGAAACTTCAGAGACAGGATCAGATTGGGACATCTTGCTCAATGTAAGAGAAAAAACAACATATAAAGCAAAATTATCTATTTCCTTAAATGACAGTTTCAGGAATGGGAAAAAATGCAAAAGCATAGGCCTCTTGATAGAGAAGAAAGCAGGAGGCAAACATCAATGGGGTAATGAAATAATGAAAAATATTTGGCGCCAAGTATGACGCACAACGTAACAAACTTTTTTGGCGACAAAAATGACCGGAAATGACACACTTGCGTCACCAATGACGCCGCCGTGTGAAAGGTCTCGGCGTCACGTATGATGCCGGAAATGACAAAGTTGCGTCATAAACGTATATTTTCGCGCCAAAAAAGTTTGCGCCAAAAATGACGCAATAAAGTCTAGCATTTGACGCACCCGCGGGCCTAACACCCGCAATTGCAAAAAGTAGTCAAATTGAAAAAAGACTAAACCCCAGGTAAGAAATAAATTTCTTAAAGTGTTTACATTCCCAAATATGAAACTGACAGTCTGCAGAAGGAAATACATGAACCTGACTCATGGCAAATATAAGTACAATACATATATTTAGAACTTTATATAATTGCATAAAGTGCCAAATCATAGCTGAGAGTGTCTTAAGTAATGAAAACATACTTACCAAAAGACACCCATCCACATATAGCAGATAGCCAAACCAGTACTAAAACAGTTATTAGTAGAGGTAATGGTAAATTGAGAGTATATCGTCGATCTGAAAAGGGAGGTAGGAGATGAATCTCTACGACCGATAACAGAGAACCTATGAAATAGACCCCCATTAGGGAAATCATCGTATTCAAATAAGTGATACTCCCTTCACATCCCTCTGACATTCGCTGTACTCTGAGAGGAATCGGGCTTCAACAATGCTGAGAAGCGCATATCAACGTAGAAATCTTAGCACAAACTTACTTCACCACCTCCATAGGAGGCAAAGTTTGTAAAACTGAATTGTGGGTGTGGTGAGGGGTGTATTTATAGGCATTTTGAGGTTTGGGAAACTTTGCCCCTCCTGGTAGGATTGTATATCCCCTATGTCACTAGCTCATGGACTCTTGCCAATTACATGAAAGAAACATAATATTCCCTTAGAATTTTTTAAAACAACGGCTGTTTTACAGACCTGCTCTCTGTGCTCTTCTGAGCGGGTCTGTTTTTTTTCACACAGCGCATCGGGCCAGCTGTATAGTCACAGCCCGGCCCAAACGCGCCATTATACACAGTGCAGCTCGCTCCTGCTGTCAGACAGAGCAGGAGCGAGCTGCACTTAATGTTATGGCGCGGTCGCGCCGGGCTGTGACTAAACAGCTGGACCGATGCGCTGTGTGAAAAAACATAATTTATGCTTACCTGATAAATTTATTTCTCTTGTAGTGTATCCAGTCCACGGATCATCCATTGCTTGTGGGATATTCTCCTTCCCAACAGGAAGTTGCAAGAGGATCACCCACAGCAGAGCTGCTATATAGCTCCTCCCCTCACTGCCATATCCAGTCATTCGACCGAAACAAGACGAGAAAGGAGAAACCATAGGGTGCAGTGGTGACTGTAGTTTAATTAAAATTTAGACCTGCCTTAAAAGGACAGGGCGGGCCGTGGATTGGATACACTACAAGAGAAATAAATTTATCAGGTAAGCATAAATTATGTTTTCTCTTGTTAAGTGTATCCAGTCCACAGATCATCCATTACTTGTGGGATACCAATATCAAAGCTAAAGTACACGGATGATGGGAGGGACAAGGCAGGAACTTAAACGGATAGTAGTGATAAAGTGGATAGAGGGTTGGCGCTTACTAAAAAATCCTGTATGCCTGGTGGATGGGGGAAATTACTCTTCCTCAGTAGTTTAGATAAAGAACAAAGGTAAGATTTTGGATTTCCACTGGCGCTTATGAAATAAGCTAGGATTTAAGCTACCATTATATGTGTAACTTATCTAAGTGAGATATTATAAGTGATTCTGATTTTTATCAGGTGAAAAAACAATAGTGTCTCAGTGTCTCAGATAATGGATATTTAGGATTTAGCTCCTATGTGTTGACTGGTATAAAATATTTCCTTAATATTTTGTGTTATATAAAAAATAATAATATAACTAAATCTGTATTTACAGATGAAGTGGGTAGTGTTTGTGAGTAGGTTATGAAGAGTAAATAAGTGTAAATGAAGCTAGTGACGATCCAATTGGCAGTGATTAGACATAGATATAGATATATCCAAATAATAATGATAGATGTATAAGTGTTAAAACTTTTTTATTAAACTAAAATTACTGTTAACATAACTAAAAAATATATATGGCAAATAAAACAAATAAAAGCAAATAAAACAAGGGACGTCTCCCTATGAATTAGTCCTCAGTAAGTCGAGTGACTTGATATGGTCTCTGAATATGACTTGATAAACAAAGAATGCCACCTTGGGATTAAAGCAAGCTGTAAGGTACCTTACAAATGTCTGTTGGGAATCGTATTAGTGCCGATGTTCTGTGAGCTTCCTTCTCAGTTTTGTTCCTTTGCGGCTTAACGTGAGATAACAAACAAGCCTCCGTTTCTGATTGGTGGTTAGGGGTCACACCTCTCTTAGGATAGGCTGTGACTGTGCACGCTGGATGTTTAGCGTGTTCAGATGTAAATGATCTTTTTCAAGATGTTTGAACTGCAGCTGTAAAAAACTTTTTTCTTCTGCACTTTGGTGTGCGGTGTTGGAGATCCACTGTTAGAAAGAAAAGCTGTGCTCCACTTTCTCGCTGTTCAGATCCTTGGTCCTCCTTGTGGTTTTAGCTCCTAAATCATGGAAATTAGAGAGTCCACTTGAGGGGCTGGATCGCAGCTTGTTGGAGTTTGTAAGACTTTCTTTAAACGTGGTTGTAGAAAAGTAGTGGTAGAAAAGTCTGGAGTAAGATCTACGCGTTTCACCCTCTGGGGGCTTTATCAAGATACTCCAGACAGGTTGAGTGCTTCCTTATAAAGGTGTTTCTTGTGATATTATTGGTTAGGTAATTAAGGTAGGTTCCATAGAGGCACACCTTCTTAGGTTTAAGGTGGAATTGCAGGTTAACAGTTTTTTGTATATAAAGGTGGTAATAAGGTTCACTTTATGCTTTTCACTCAACTTTTGACAAAATTAGATATTCATTTATGGAATCTTTTACACATAATAAATTAAATATTATCTCATATGATATTTATAACAGGGAATACAGTAAATAAACCCTAATATAGCTACAATATAAAAAATAGGCAATTTGGACTTTCTATTTAAAAAAAAAAAAAAAAAAGGTCACATTGAAAATAATACCTTATGTAGTGAGGTGTTACATATAGCGTTATGCTAGGAACTTAAACGGAAGGAACCACTGCCTGTAGAACCTTTCTCCCAAAAACAGCCTCCGAAGAAGCAAAAGTGTAAAATTTGTAAAATTTTGAAAAGGTGTGAAGCGAAGACCAAGTCGCAGCCTTGCAAATCTGTTCAACAGAGGCCTCATTTTTAAAGGCCCAGGTGGAAGCCACAGCTCTAGTAGGGGGCTGCTGTCCAGCAGTCTCATAGGCTAAGCGTATTATGCTCCGAAGCCAAAAGGAGAGAGAGGTTGTCGAAGCTTTTTGACCTCTCCTCTGTCCAGAGTAAACGACAAACAGGGCAGATGTTTGACGAAAATCTTTAGTAGCCTGTAAGTAAAACTAAAAACGGACTACGTCCAGATTATGCAAAAGACGTTCCTTCTTTGAAGAAGGATTAGGACACAATGATGGAACAACAATCTCTTGATTGATATTCCTGTTAGAAACTACCTTAGGTAAAAACCCAGGTTTGGTACGCAGAACTACCATGTCTGAATGAAAAATCAGATAAGGAGAATCACAATGTAAGGCAGATAACTCAGAGACTCTTCGAGCCGAGGAAATAGCCATCAAAAACAGAACTTTCCAAGATAAAAGTTTAATATCAATGGAATGAAGGGGTTCAAACGGAACTCCCTGAAGAACTTTAAGAACCAAGTTTAAGCTCCACGGGGGAACAACAGTTTTAAACACAGGCTTAATCCTAACCAAAGCCTGACAAAATGCCTGGACGTCTGGAACTTCTGCCAGACGCTTGTGCAAAAGAATAGACAGAGCAGAGATCTGTCCTTTTAAAGAACTAGCTGATAAGCCTTTGTCCAAACCCTCTTGGAGAAAGGACAATATCCTAGGAATCCTAACCTTACTCCATGAGTAACTCTTGGATTCACACCAATAAAGATATTTACGCCATATCTTATGGTAGATTTTCCTGATGACAGGCTTCCGAGCCTGTATTAAGGTATCAATGACTGACTCGGAGAAGCCACGCCTTGATAGAATCAAGCGTTCAATCTCCATGCAGTCAGTCTCAGAGAAATTTTTACAGTGTATGTAATAAGTTAGCAGAGCATTGCACCCACTTGCAAATGGATGATTAACCCCTTAATACCAAAAACGGAATAACAAATGACAAAAACGTTTTTTAAAAAACAGTCACAACTGCCACAGCGCTACTGTGGCTTTTTACCTCCCTCAATACGACTTTTGAAGCCTTTTGAGCCCTTCAGAGAAGTCCTGGATCATGCAGGAAGAAGCTGGATGTCTGTGTCTGTAATTTTTGCTGTGCAAAAAAATGCCAAAATAGGCCCCTCCCATTCATATTACAACAGTGGGAAGCCTCAGGGAACTGCTTCTAGGCAAAATTCAAGCCAGCCATGTGGAAAAAACTAGGCCCCAATAAGTTTTATCACCAAACATATGTAAAAAACGATTAAACATGCCAGCAAACGCTTTAAAATACACTTTTATAAGAGTATGTATCTCTATTAATAAGCCTGATACCAGTCGCTATCACTGCATTTAAGGCTTTACTTACATTACTTCGGTATCAGCAGCATTTTCTAGCAAATTCCATCCCTAGAAAAATATTTTAACTGCACATACCTTATTACAGGAAAACCTGCACGCTATTCCCCCTCTGAAGTTACCTCACTCCTCAGAATATGTGAGAACAGCAAAGGATCTTAGTTACTTCTGCTAAGATCATAGAAAACGCAGGCAGATTCTTCTTCTAAATACTGCCTGAGATAAACAGTACACTCCGGTACCATTTAAAAATAAACTTTTGATTGAAGAAATAAACTAAGTATAAAACACCACAGTCCTCTTACGACCTCCATCTTAGTTGAGAGTTGCAAGAGAATGACTGGATATGGCAGTGAGGGGAGGAGCTATATAGCAGCTCTGCTGTGGGTGATCCTCTTGCAACTTCCTGTTGGGAAGGAGAATATCCCACAAGTAATGGATGATCCGTGGACTGGATACACTTAACAAGAGAAAAACAGACCCGCTCAGAAGAGCACAGAGAGCGGGTCTGTAAAACAGCCGTTGTTTTAAAAAATTCTAAGGGAATATTATGTTTTATAAAGTTTGCGCTAATATAATGTTATATAATTCTGCACTACGTGCAGAATTATATAACATTATTTTTGAGATTTACTGTCCCTTTAATATATATGATGCACTTTCAAAGAAGTGGTAAAAACAGTGGGGGGAAAAACAAACCACATCAAATATAATCCTTGAGGTTAACAGCTTGACATAGATCTTTAAATCTGAATAAAACCTTCAAAATGTTCTAATTTGCTAGTGTCATTATAGTCATAGGGGCCTATTTATGAAAGGCCTGTCGGACATGATCTGACATTGCGGATCATGTCCAACAGACCTCGCTGAATGCGAAGAGCAATACGCTCTCTGCATTCAGCATTGCACCAGCAGCTCTTGTGAACTGCCGGTACAGAGCCGCCCCCTGCAGATTTGCGGCCAATTGGCCGCTAGCAAGGGGGTGTCAATCAACCCGATCGTATTCGATCGGGTTGATTTCCGGCGATGTCTGTCCGCCGACTCAGAGCAGGCGGACAGGTTATGGAGCAGGGCTCTTATGTATTGGACTTGTATTATAGTTGCGATATTTTATACCACTTTTTATGCATTTATGATTGATTTGATGCATCTGTGATTGATCATGTGTAATTTTTTATTCATTTTGTTTTAATCTATTCTGTTTTTATTTTTTGCTTTTAGATGGTCACATATTCATTAATTTAGTAGAGAGCGCCCCCTAGCTTGGTCATTTGTATACAGACTTTAGACTGCTTCTGTTTGTATAATGGGTCTTTTCATATGCAGTGGAGAGGGGAGGTTCTGCTATCAGCCACTTTCAGTGGGTGTCCCAGGCTTATCTCATTAACAGTGTTACATTTGGAGCTTCTAAATAAGTTTTTAAAAGGTTTTACACTGGATTTTTACATCAGTATTTGTGCATATTATTCTTTTCAATAGTGTCTATTAAATGCAGTTAAATGAAAATTGGTGTATACGGACCCTTTAAGCTTTAACATTTAAATGCACAATGGATAAGATTATTTTTACTACAATTTAAAATATTGTGCATTGTATCTTCCAAGCCTACTATTAAGTGTATTGTTCTGATTTAAAAGAACAGTATCATGAACAACTGGGATTTCCTTAAACTGATAAGCACTAAACAAAAGATAATGTTGTTTCTGGGTCAAGTGTACTAGATCATCATCACTACATTGCTTTCTTTCTCTTTTATAACAACACATAGTTTGTATTAGGTTTTATTTTATGACTTAATCCAACAGCAAAGTAAGCAAATTAATCAAAGTAAGCAAACAGACCAGGGAACCCAAACTAAAACCCTTCAGCCACATCTGGACCTACAAACATCAGTAATTTGTTACTGAGAAAGAGGTTCCACATTCCTCATTAGGTAGTTAAGTGTATTTAACATTGAAATTAATTGATAGTAACTTCTTTATAATGTAATTAGTAAGAAAATTGGATTATAATGTAATTTAATTTTAAACTGTTACCTTAAAGGTACATTTACAATAATTTTTTCTTTGCATGAATGTTTTGTAGATGATCTATTTATATAGCCCATGAAGTTGAAGTATAGTTTTGCTTATTTTTAACCCCTTAATGACCACAGAACTTTTCCATTTTCTGTCTGTTTGGGACCAAGGCTATTTTTACTATAAAAAAAATTATAAAATATGAGGAAAAAATTTAAAAAAAACACACTTTTTCTAACTTTGACCCCCAAAATCTGTAACATATCTACAACCACCAAACAACACAGTGCTAAATAGTTTCTAAATTTTGTCCTGAGTTTAGAAATACCCAATGTTTACATGTTCTTTGTTTTTTTTGTAAGTTATAGGGCCATAAATACAAGTAGCACTTTGCTATTTCCAAACCATTATTTTTTAAAATTAGCGCTAGTTACATTAGAACACTAATATCTTTCAGGAATCTCTGAATATCCATTGACATGTATATATATTTTTTTTAGTAGACATCCCGAAGTATTCATCTAGGCCCATTTTGGTATATTTCATGCCACCATTTCACCGCCAAATGCGATTAAATACAAAAAATCGTTCACTTTTTCACTAATTTTTTCACAAACTTTTGGTTTCTCACTGAAATTATTTACAAACAGCTTGTGCAATTATGGCTTAAATGGTTGTAAATGCTTCTCTGGGATCCCCTTTGTTCAGAAATAGCAGACATATATGGCTTTGGCGTTGCTTTTTAGTAATTAGAAGGCTGCTAAATGCCACTGCGCACTACACGTGTATTATGCCCAGCAGTGAAGGGGTTAATTATGGAGCATGTAGGGAGCTTTTAGGGATACTTTTAGCTTTAGTGTAGTGTAGTAGACAACCCCAAGTATTGATCTAGGCCAATTTTGGTATATTTCATAACACCATTTCACCGCAAAATGCGATCAAATAAAAAAAAAACGTTAAATTTTTCACAATTTTAGGTTTCTCACTGAAATCATTTACAAACAGCTTGTGCAATTATGGCACAAATGGTTGTAAATGCTTCTCTGGGATCCCCTTTGTTCAGAAATAGCAGACATATATGGCTTTGGCGTTGCCTTTTGGTAATTAGAAGGCCGCCAAATGCCGCTGCATTTCACACGTGTATTATGGCTAGCAGTGAAGGGGTTAATTATGTAGCTTGCAGGGTTAATTTTAGCTTTAGTGTAGAGCTCAGCCTCCCACCTGAAACATGAGACCCCCTGATCCCTCCCAAACAGCTCTCTTCCCTCCCCCACCCCACAATTGTCCCCGCCATCTTAAGTACTGGCAGAAACTCTGCCAGTACTAAAATAAAAGCTATACTTGGGCTTTTTTTTTTTTTTTGGCATATTTACATATGCTGCTGTGTAGGATCCCCCCTTAGTCCCCAACCTCACTGATCCCCCACCAAACAGCTCTCTAACCATCCCCCTCTGCCTTAATGGGCGCCATCTTGGGTACTGGCAGCTGTCTGCCAGTACCCAGTTTAGTAACAAATGTGCCTTTTTTTAAAAAAAAAAATGCCCTTTTCTGTAGTGTAGCTTCCCCCCCCCCCCCAGACCAACCCCCCACCCCTTCCAGATCCCTTAGCTGTTATTTATAACTTTAAAAAGTTTTTTTTTTTAGCTTTTACCAGCTTTATTTTTCTGTAGTGTAGCGGTTGCCTCCCGCTCCCGCCCCGTGCACGCGCCCGCCCGCCGCCCCCCCGTGCACGCGCGCGCTCCCGGCTGTTCCGCCCCCGATCCCGCCCCCCCTTCCCTTCACTCGGCACATCGATGGCCGCCCACCCGCCTCCCAGACTTGCTCCCACCCACCAACGATACCGGCCACCGATGTCCGGTGCAGAGAGGGCCACAGAGTGGCTCTCTCTGCATCGGATGGCCAAGGGGGGTTATTGCAGGATGCCTCGATATCGAGGCATCACTGCAATAACCGGAAAGCAGCTGAAGCGAGCAGGATCGCTTCCAGCTGCTTTCCAGACCAAGGACGTACGCCACACGTCCTCGTCATTAAGTGTATTTTTTTTGAGGACGTGTGGCGTACGTCCTTGGTCATTAAGGGGTTAAATAACATTGCTCTGATTTTCAGTCTCCTAACCAAGCCCCAAAGTTTTAGGAGAATACCTACTCCAGCTTGCTCCTGTTTGTGTAAAGGGTCTTTTCATATGCAAAAGATGGGGGGGGTCTTATTTCCCACTTGCAGTGGACTTTCCAGTTACCTTTTCAACAGAGCTAAACTGAGAGCTTCTAAGTAAGTTTTTAAACAGTTTTATACTGGATTTTATATTAGAATCTGCTCATCTTATTCTTTATAGTAGTGTCTGTTGCATGCAGTTATATGAAAATTGGTGTATACTGTCCCTTTAAGTGTATGTAGTGGCCAATGATCAATCCTGTTATTATTGAGTTGCACTAATATTTTATGTATCTATCTATATAAATGTCACTTTGAAAACAAAGTGGTCACTAGGACACAATTGGTTAATAAATATAGAGCAATTGTGCTACAAATATCCAGAACCAAAATGAACTCCCATTCAGGAAATAGATGTTTAAAAACAGAAAAAATTATCTCCAGAACATGAAAAAAATATGTTTTTTTTAGGCTAAATGCCAAGTTCTAGTGGAGCATAAAAAGCAGCAGACAACAATACTTACAAAAACCTTATGGTTACCGGATACATTCATTAATTTAATTGTGATGAGAGTCCAAGAGCCAACACATGTGGGGTTAATCTCCAGTCCACTAGGAGGCAAAAATACCAATAGTTTTTAATCCATCCCAGTTCCCTGCACACCTCAGTCAAACATATATCCAACAAAAAAAACAGGAAAGGACAAAGCAGGGCAAATGAAGTGCAAACTAGAACTGTCTCCAACTGAATAGAGCTAAAAGGGTGGGTCTTGTTGACTCCCACCCCATGAAAGAAATTAACTTATCAGGTAAGCATACATTTTGTTTTCTTTTATAAAGTGGTGAAAGTCCACAAGCCATCACATGTGAGATCTAATAACCAAGATCACCATGAAAGGGTGGGACATGAAGTTAATGCAGGATGATTAATGGCTAGACATTGCTGCCTGTAGAACTTTACTTTTAAAAGCAGCCTCAGAAGAGAGAAAAACATCAAAGTGATAAAAGTACGTAAAAAAAAAGTGTGCAAAGACCACCAAGTAGCTGCCTTGCAAAGTTGTTTTATTTAATCTTCATTCTTTAAAACCCAAGAAATCAAAAGTGATCTAGTAGATTAAGCTGTGATACATACATTCCAGGGGGGTTTTACCCACTACTGAGTAGGCTTTACTAATCAGTAGTTTTAGCCAAGAGGTCCATGTAGAAACAATAGCTTTTAGACCCTTAAGCCATCCAGAAAAATTAACCTGAGCCAGGAATTTTCTTAGTGGAAAGCTCCGCAGTTGAAAGCTGCACATCTGAATTAAATCCCTGTACCAAGTCCTGCAAGACCATCAGAAGCAATCTGTATTAGTGATGCTTGTTCAGGTTTGATTTGAGTTATTACTTTGGATAGCAAGACAAATAGGGGAAAATGTAAATAAGTCGAAAAGGTGAGTGAACTGCTAGAGAATCTATGAGTTCTGCCTAGGGATTACCAAGATCAGACAATACCTGGGAAGCTTGCAATTTAGGCAAGATGCCATCAGATCGAAATGTGTAAGGTCTCATGACTCACAATTTAGCTGAACACCTGGGGATGTGAATTGCTGATATAGTACAGTTCCTCCCTGGTGTCTGATATACGCCACTGTTGTAACATTGACCAGAGCCTGAACAAAACAATGAGCATCAGGAAGACTAGCAAACTTTCTGTGAAACAAAACGGAAAGAGCAGAAATCTGTCCTTTCAGGGAACTGGCAGATAAACCCTTATCTAAACCATTTTGCAAAAACTGAAGAATCCTAGGAATTGTAAAAGAATGCCAAGAAAACCCATGATCTATACACCAAGAAATGTAAGTTTTCCAAATCTTGTGATATATCTTCCTAAACACAGGCTTACAAGCCTAAATCCGAGTCTCAATAACAGAATCTGAGAAACAGCTATTCAGCTAAATTTCAATGCTATGGAGCTTAGAGACTTTAGATACAGATGGAAGAAAGGACCTTGAGACAGAAGGTCTGACTGAAGAGAAATAGGCCAAAGGGGGCAACTAGACATCTGGACCAAATCCTGTGAGGCATTGCTGGAGAAATCAGGATTACAAATGATTTAACATGCTTTCTCTTGGAAATCACTTTGGGAAGAAGAACCAGAGGAACAAAACATAAGCAGGCTGAAATGACCAAGGAACTAGTAGATCATTCACTGCCATCTCACAAAGTACCTGGGAAGTTTGTTGTTCAAATGAGAGGCCATCAGATCTAACTCTGGTAGATCACAAAGGTCCACAATCAGATTGAACATATCCTGATGAAGAGACCACTCTCGTCGATGAAAAGACTGATGACTGAGAAACTATGCCTCCCAATTGTCTCATGGGATGTGAATTGCAGACATTTAGGCAAGAACTGATTTCTGCCCAAGAGAGAATTCAATATACTTCCCTCATAGCCAGGGAACTGTGAGTTCCCCCTGATGATTGACATAAGCTACTGCTGTGACATTGTCTGTCTAAAAAACGGAGTTAAGACTCCCTTTTCAACAAAAGGTCAAGCTTGAAGGGCCCTGAAAATTGCCCAGTGTTCTAGACCATTGATTGGAAACCTCACCTCCCGAGGATCCCAATCCCCCTGTGCTGTCAGAGAAGCCCAAATTGCTTCCCAACCTGAAAAACTTGCATCTGTGGTTAACACAGACCAGGTAGGACGAGCAAAAGAAGCCCCCTGAATAATGAACTGACGATTCAGTCACCAAATTAGAGACTGACTTGTATTGGAATCTAAAAATATCCTTTGAGATAGCTGAGAATAATCCCTGCACCATTGACACAGCATACAAAGCTGGGGAAGATTAATTTGAAACCAAGCTAATGGAATGGCATCTGAAGATGCAATCATGAGACCTAGAATCTCCATACACTTGGCCATTGTAGGAAATGAGAGAGACTGAATGTTCAGACAGGCTGATACTAATTGCATCTTTCTCTGTTCTGTTAGAAAAAAAAGACTCATGGACACTGAGTCTATTTGGAAACCAAGAAAAGTAACCGTTGTCTGAGGAATCAAGGAACTCTTTGGTAAATTGATCCTCCAGCCATGACACAACAATAGTTGGTTGGTGTGAGATTCTGCTAAAGGAAAAGACAGAGCCTGTACCAAGATATCGTCCAGGTAAGTTAACATTGCAATACCCCGAGTTCTGATTACAGACAAAAGGGCACCCAGAACCTTGGTAAATCTTATTGGTGCTGTAGCTAGACCAAAAGGAAGAGCAACAAACTGATAATGATTTTCCAGGAAAGCAAACCTCAGAAACTGGTACTGTTCTGGGTGGATTGGAATATAAAAGGTAGGCATCCTTTAAATCTATTGGGACATAAACTGACTGTAATGGAACCCGGCTACCCCGACTGGGTAGCTCCGCCAATTGGATCCTCCCGATGCCTGGAACCTGCCGCTTTTATACACAAACACAGGGTCTCATCTTGCTCCCAAATCTCCAGCCATTCCCGCCCTTCCAGACAGGCTGGCACCTGCCATAGCAGGTACAGTTCCAAAGAGACCCAGGACACAGGGGTGGTGGTTTTGGGGGGGGTGTCATTTTAAAGCTCTCGGTCCCCAGATGCCACAGTCAAAAAAAGCAGCGTGATTAGTTACTGGGGACCGGAGTTACAGTCCGGTAAAGATAGGGGGTAGGGGTGTCCAAAACCCCCGGTTCCCAAAGAAGCTCCCCTCCGGCAATCACCCCACCTTTTGTCCTCCATAAAGGCTATCAATCCCCATAGGAGCTCTGAGGCAAAGGGCCGCTGGAGCGACCAGTGTTAAAGTTAGCGGGTGTCCAGTGTGAAGTGGACGACCAGGAGTTCCAGGAGCCCGGCTAGCCTGAGAGGGGTTAGACGGGTATCCGTTGCAGTTCGGCCGGCAGTTCCATGGGGACCGGCCAGCCTAGAAGGGTTTTCCCGGTCAGAGATCAGCTCTTCTCTGACAAAGTTCACAAAACAACAGGTCTGAGAAATTGCAGTTTCTCTCAAGATCCCAAATCCGCTGAGAAATGAGAGGGGGTGAGGTAGTAGGAGTTTAACCCTTGCAGTCCGGTATCCATGACACTGACCTTGCTGAACAAAAGGCAGAACAGTCCTGATAGTTTCCATTTTGAAGGATGGAACCCTGAAAAACTTAGAGTCTTTAGATCTAAAACTGGTCTGAAAGTACCTTCCTTCTTTGGAACAATAAAGAGATTTTAATAAAATCCTATCCCCTGTTAAAGGAACTGGTACAATCACTCCCATTCTTTCTAGATCTGAGACAGATTGAAGAAAAGCCTAAGCTTTCACAGGATTCCTTGGAACACTGGACAGAAAAAAACCTTCCTCTGGAATAAAATGCTACCCATGTTCTGAATCCACTCTGAGAAACAATATTCTGAACCCATGGATCTGGGACAAATTAAAACCAAGCCTCCTGAAAAGGCGTTAATCTGCCCCCTACCAGGACTACTGGATCGGGGGCTGCACCTTCATGAGGCTTTGTGGGCAAAAACAGATTTCTTACTCTGTTTGGACTTGTTCCAATTAGCATTAGGTCTCCAGACTGAACCAGAGGGACCTTGCTGCTAAGAGGAGTCAGTTATCTGTTCCTTTTTTAGACAAAAGGAAAGAAAATGATTAGAAGCTTTGAATTTTCCTTTACACATCTTATCCTGAGGAAGAAAAGATTCTTTACCTCGAGTAATAGTAGAAATAATAGAATCTAAATGAGACCTGAATAATTTATTTCTTTGTATGAAAATAGTTAATCTAGATTTAGACACCATGTCAGCATTCAAAGGACTCAAGCCACAAGGCTCTCCTGGCAAGAATAGCCAAAGGCACGCTTTTCACATTGATTTTCATAATATCAAATACAGCTTTACAAATAAGTTTACTTCAAAGTGCAAATTCTTTTAACAAATTAGAATAAACAGGATCAGCAGAAAACTGCTGATCAAGACTGTCTAACCAGTAATAGAAACAGCAGGCCTAAAAATATAACCAGTATGTAAAAAGGCCTTTCTTTCAAAAGATTCCCATTTTCTGTCTAAAGGGTCTTTAAAAGAAGTACTGTCTTCCAAATGAATAGTAGTACGTTTAGCCAGAATGGAAATGGCCCCACCCCCCTTAGAAACTGTTTCCCATAACTCTAGATTAGTAGTTGATAGAGGATATAGCTTTCCAAACCTAGCAGATGGATTAAAAGACACACCTGGTTTAGACTATTCCTTAGCAATCATATCAGAAATGGCATCAGGATCAGGGAAAATCTCAGGGAGATTAACAACAGTTTTAAACACTGAATTGAAATGATTACAAGGTTTATTACCAGAAGGTTTACGATCTTCAACCCCTAAGGTAATCAAAACCTCTTTTAAAAGAGAATGAATATGTTCAACTTTAAATAAAAAAGAGGAATTATCATCAGGTTCTACATCAGATGAGAGATCCCAACTTTTAGAAGAAACTTCACAATCTGAAAATACCACTGTATCAGGACACTCATTACTAGTAGAAGGTCAAACTTTAATTGAAATGTTACACTTGTTTGAATGCAGAAGAGCAACCAGTGCCTTCGTAATAGCAGAAGTATCGGAATTCTTCATTGCTGGAGGTACTCCATCCGCATCTTCTTGTAATAAACAGACAGTAGGTGCATTGTAACCCTCAGAAACATTATAAAACATTTGATTGATCAGAAAATTATAACAAATGTAAACATGAGCCACATAAATGAGCTGAAGAAGGAATATCAGTTGTCTTACAATAAGCACACTTAAAGGGATATGAAACCCAAATTTTTTCTTTCATGATTCAGATAGAGCATGCAATTTTAAGCAACTTTCTAATTTAATCCTATTATCATTTTCCTTTGTTCTCTTGGTATGGCTTTGTTTAATGAGCAGCAATGCACTACTGGTTGCTGACTGAACACAATGACAATTGGCTGTATATATATATATATATATATATATATATATGTGTGTGTGTATATATACATATATATATATAGTCAATTGTCATTGTTCCTAGATAAACCTTTCAGCAAAGGATAACAATAGAAGGAAGCTAATTAAATAATAGAAGTAAATGGTAAAGTTGTTTAAAAATGTATTCTCTATTTGAATCATGAAAGAAACATTTTGGGTTTCATGTCCCTTTAAATATTAGTAGAAAGGTGTATAGGAGACTCAGTTTCTATAGTAAATTTAGGGACAGATTTTTGTTGCTCCATTATAGCAAAAAAAGAGTGCCAAAAATTTGCAGTGTGCGCAACAGCTATGTGCACTAACCTGGCGTGAACGAGAGCTAAACTGACAGAAATTGAAAACTAAGGAGCTAATAACTGCACAGGAAAAAAGGGTGAGCTAACCCAAGAAACGTATATCAGCATTGAGAGAACTGCGTGCCAACATTTACACTCGCAAATGTGTAACTATGCTATTATGTAAAAGCAAGGGGAATAGTGTGAATCTGTCCCAAGGCCATATATAATAAACAAATATATATACTTTTAAACATATAAAAGTGACTATAATAAATCTATATGAGTGTCTATATATAGAAAACAAACATACAGTAGTAGACAGTCAAACCAGTACTGAAACATATCAGCAGAGGTAATGGAAATAGGAGTATAACGTAGATCTGTAAAGGGAGACAGAAGACGAGTCCTTAGAACCAAATTTACAGAGGGAATATGAAGGATTTCCCATGAGGTGAAACCATAGTATCATAAACCATACCCCAAATACATTCCTCTGACAAGCACTTTACTGTGAGGGGAACCGGGCCTCAACAGAAGAACACTGCACATCTTCATTCTTCAACCACCTCCAATGGAGGCAAAGTAAAGACTGAGGTGTGTGTGAGGTGGAAGGGGTTTTATAGAGCTCTTGGGTTTTGGAAATCTTTGCCTCCTCCTAGCGGTAGAGAAGTACTTCCCATGAATAAAGGATCATGGACTTTCACCACCTGTATGAAATAAATAAATTAGTTTAACTGGCTTTTTCTCAGAGGATACTGGTTCCTGAACAAAAAACAGCAAAATCTCATGTAATAAAGAGTTCAAATGTTCCATTCTAAAAATAAAAAAATGCACTCTTAAGACTATGGATCCCGGAAAGTGATCTTGAGAGTCGGATTAAAATTTCCCTTCCGAAGAGATATCAGAATCTTCTATATCTGATTTTCTTAAAAGGTCTATCCTACATTTAGCCATCAATCAGAAAGCGCTATCCAGGTGCTGAACCGAAAAAAGCAAAGAACAAAAATAAAGAAAGAAACCAGAAAAAACATCAACCAGAAACAGCCTGAAGGATTTTCCTACCAAATGTTGCTTCAGAAGAAGCAAAAATATCAAAATTGTAGAATTTAGTGAAAGTACGCAAAGAAGACCAAGTAGCTGCCTTGCAAATTTGATCTACAGAGACCTCGTTCTTAAAGGCCCAAGACGTAGCAACTGACCTAGTAGAATGGGCAGTAATTCATTAAGGATGAGACTGACCCACCTCCAAGTAAGCCTTCTGAATCAAATGCTTAAAGGGATAGTCTATTCCAGAATTGTTATTGTTTAAAAAGATAGATAATCCCTTTATTACCCATTCCCCAGTTTTCCATAAATAACTGTTATATTAAAACACTTTTTACCTCTGTGATTACCATGGTATCTAAGCCTCTGCAGACTACCCCCTTATTTTAGTTCTTTTGGCAGACTTGTATTTTAGCCAATCAATGCTGAATCATAAGTAACTCCACAGGAGTGAGCACAATGTTATCTATATGGAACACATAAACTAGCAATGTCTTACTATAAAAAACTGTAAAAATACAGTGGGATAAGAGGCGGTCTTCAAGGGCTTAGAAATAAGCCAACCTAGGTTTAGCTTTTAACAAAGAATACCAAGATAACAAAGCAAATTTGATGAGAGTACATAGGAAAGTTATTTAAAATTGCATGGCCTATACGAATCATGAAAGTTTAATTTTGAATAGCCTATCCCTTTAAGTCAAGATGCCAAGGAAACAATCATAGCTTTTCTAGAACCAGAAAAATTAACAAACTAGAAGTTTGCCTGAAATCCTTAGTTGCCTGCGCATAGTATTTCAAAGCTCTGCCAACATCAAAATTATGGAGAAACTTCTCAATATATATTTTTTCGGTTAGGACAAAAAGAAGGAACAATAATTTGAATACTCATATTATCTGAAGACACCACCTTAGGTAAAAAGTCAAAATTAGTTCTCCTAACTGCTTTATCTTGATGAAAAATAAGATAAGGGGGATCATAAGAAAATATAAAGAGTTTGACAATTGAAATTACACCTTCCAAGGTAAAAGCTTGATATCCACCGTATGCAAGGGCAGAAATCTAACCTCTGAGAGAACTAGCAGATAAACATGTACCCAAACCATCCTGCAGAAGTTGAAAAATCCTTGGATTTCTTTAAGAATGCCAGGAAAAAAACATAATCCAAACACCATGAAATATAGGCCTTCCAAGACTTATGATAGATTCTTCTAGTCACAGGTTTACAAGCCTGAATCAAAATCTCTACCACAGATTCTGAAAGTGGCCATGGAGGAGAACTGGACATCTGAACTAGATCCACAAACCAAGATCTGCAGGACCAAGCTGAAGCGATCAATATCACAGATGCCCCCTGATTCTGGAAATTACCCTTGTAGAAGAACCAAAGGGGGAAAAGCATATGCTAGTTGAAAAGACCAATGAGCTACTAGAGCATACACAAACTCTGCCTGAGGATCCCTGAACCTGGCAAAGTATCTGGGACGTTTGTTGTTTAACCAAGAGTGCAAGTGCATTAGATATATCTCTGGGAGACTCCAAAGATTCGCAGTCTGACTGAAAACATCCAGATGGAGAGACCACCCCCACTGATGGAGGGATTGATGACTGGGGAAGTCTGCTTCCAAATTGTTCACCCCTGGAATATGAACTGCAGATATATGGCAACAATTGCTCTCTGCCCAAGAAAGCATTCAAGATACTTCCTTCATGGCTAGGGAACGACTAGTTCCCACCTGATGATTGATATATGCTACTGCTGTTTGACTGAAAGCGCAGATGAGACTCCCTTTCCAACAGAGCCAACTCTAGAGGAGTTGCAAAACATTTATTGGTAACCTCAACCTCCTAAGGAGATCAAATTCCCTGTGCTCTTTTTCAGGCTGAGACCCCCAGACTTGTACCCAACCTGCCGTGATTACAGTCCAGATAGGACAAACAAAAGAAGACCCCTGAATAAGAACATGATGATTCAGATACTAATACATGGGCTGACTTGTTTTGGACTCCAGACAGATTTTCTGGTAAAGCGGAGTATGATCCCTGCACCATTGCAGAAGCATGCAAAGCTGAAGAGGCCTCATGTGAAACTGAGCAAATAGAATAGAATCCGATGTGGCAATCATTAGGCCTACAACTTCCATAAACATTGATTTTTTTTTCCTTTTGCAGATATCTGACCCATTGTGAATATCAGCTTTTCACTATAATTTAAGAGAAGATCTCACATGGCATGACTGATTCTTTAGGAAAAAAGCTTGCTGGGGTAATCATACTGTGCTATAAAGCTCAGCTGCAAGGGTTTTGTGGGGGGAAAAACCATCCAGAAGAATGATGAATTCCATTTGAAACAAAGAACCATTACAAAATATTTCAACAATTCGAAGTCCTGAAAAGGTTTGAGTAAAATGCCTGACTGTACCAATAAAGGAATAGAAAGGATCACCCCAAAAATATGAGAGCCAGAATGATCATTTAAAGCTGATTGGGTGGTTACTTGTTCCTGTGCATCAGGAGGGGATCTCATTGATGAAGTGGCTTCCACTGGGAGCAAAGAAAAACAGATTGGAAACAATGGTGTATTTACAAAACATCTATGCGTTAAACATTTCCCTTTTTTACATCGGAGGGTCAATTTTGCATTCTTTTTTTTTTTAACTGAAGTGGGAAAAAATACAAATGTGGCTTACATTTTAATAATACTATCTTTGCTATGATAACTGTATTCATAAATCATGCTTTGTTTGAAATGTACAAACTATGTTATGGTGACACTGTATCCTTGAAAATGTCAGTAAAAAATGCGTAAAAGAAATAGACGACTGACATTTCTTAAGGATATATTGTTATGAACTTAAATTCTTTTATTGATGTCTCTTTTTTTGTAGAGGAGTCTTAGATCAGGAAGTCTTATGTGTGTGTTACTTTTATAGAGGGGGAACTATTCTGATCCATTAAATGTGAAACTGTAACTATTACTAAACAATGTTGTTTAATAATTCCATTTTAAGCCAAAAAAAAAGTTCAACATTCAGTATTTATCTGTGAAATAAGCTTTTTGCCTCCTAGGTAATGGTTTAAATAATTTATAACATTCCTTTTATTTCACTGTTTAATTTCAACACTCTATAAATAAAGTTATTGCAAATTAATCATAACAAGAATAAATGGCACAGTTGTACTCATATTAAAAAATTCTCCAGCTTGTAATAAATGCCATGGTGGTAAGCGACATTTCAGTAAATTAAAATCTGCCAGTTACACAAAATGTAGTTTATCAAAGACTGCTATTTGGAAAACCCATAAAAACACTCTATAAAGAATAAAAGCATTCTTAAAATATAATTTAAACTGTAAATTGCCACAAGGAATGCACAATAAATTTACTATAATTCTGGATGCAGTCAAAGATATCTACACACAAAAAAAAGGAGAAATATGTAGGTTACATTTCCGTACATACACATCGCTTAATAAACGCGGTGAGTGCAGGCAGTAAGGAGGTAGATAGAATATAGGTCTGTGGGATGGTTACTGCTGTAATGAAGTGGGAGTCTAGGTATATGAGCAATAGTACATGTAGAGAGGGAATATTAACATGGAAGTCTCCAGAGGTTGCAAGGTCAACAACAAGGTTAAAGTATTCAAGGATTACTAAAAGACTAGATTTCACTGCACCACTAGCTTTAGAACAGGGATGGTAATTACAACCAGCCTACTATCTTGCAATGCCTGGCATACAGCTATTTCTATCTTGCTAAAGTGACATAAACCTAGCAAATGCTTTAGATAATAGTGTGAAAGATTCTGGACCTTGTTAATTAGCAAGAACAAGAATTAAAGGGACATGGAAGACAGAATTAAACATCCATGATACAAAGAGAGTATGTAATTTAAAAAGGGACATAAAACACAAATTTTTTCTTTCATGATTCAGATAGATCATACAAATTTAAAAAATGAACCAATTTATTTATATTATCTAATGTACTTAATAATCTTTGTATTCCTTTGTTGAAAGAGCAGTAATGCACTACTGAGAGCTAGCTGAATGCCAATGACAAAAGACATATGTGCAGCCATCAATCAGCAGCTTCTGAACCTACCTAGGTATAATCAACACGATACAAAGAGAAAGAAACAAATTAGATAATAGAAAGATATTGGAAACTTATTTAAAATTGCATGCTCTATCTGAATCATGAAAGAAAAAAAATGGATTTCATATGCCCCTTTTCAGTTTTATTCTATTATCAAATGTAACCTTTTTCTCTTGGCATCCTTTGTTGAAAAGCATACATTGGCAGGCTCAGGAGGAGCAATGGATTACTGGGAACTAGCTGGTGATTGGTTTCTGTACACATATGCCTATTGTCATTGGCTCACAAGATGTGTTCACCTATGTCCCAGTCTACCAATAGTTACAGGCAAAAATCCCTTTATCCATACTGCTTGGGACCGGAAAATGTTTAGATTTCAGAATAGTTTGGATTTAGGAATACAGATAGAAATCCCCAAATCCAGAATTCCAACATCTAAACTTATTCTGTAATCCAAACTTTTGAATCAATATTTAAAAAAAAAAAAAAAAAATTATCAAAAATTACTTATATTTGAAAGGCAAACCAGATATAAAAATCATAAAGAATTCACAAAACATTTTCGGATAATTCAAGTTTAAAGAAAAATGCCTTAACCTTTAACTTAACACCCCTAAAATAAACACATTGGCCCAGATTTAACAAAGTCTGGGAGGACAGAGGCGGACATCTTCACCCCTGTTTGCCCAGCATTGCATCTGCCTATATTTATCATTGCACACTACAGGTATTGGGCAACGCCACCCCCTGCTCGATTGCACGTAAGCAAGGGATGTTAATCTTAGGGTTGCCACATGTCTGGGAGTGACCAGTTCAGGTTTACATTTGCATATATGTTTTTGGTGGTAAATGTGGTGCAAACATGAGCTGTTGGTGTAGGGACAGCCAGCCAAGTGGTTGTTTTAAGGAGGAACTGCAGGGGGAGCACTACCTTATTTCTCTGGCTCTCCGGTCTTTTGGCAAAGAGTATTTATTAGTTCCATGCTTTCTCACTACCGTGTCCCCCTAGTAACCCTTTCAAGCAGCCTGTAGGTGTAATTGTAGTGCTGCTGACCGGCATGGGAAAGACCAGCTCTTCGGTTTCCTCCCATGCTTGGCAGGTATGTGACGTGGTCACTTTTCCCTAAGATCATAGCCTCTAAAAGCATACCTCCCAATATCTCAAAATCCAAAAGTGTGATATGTGGTGGGCAGGAGAAAGGAGGGATCTGGGCTTAACAAGTGGCAAAACACACACATCAAGTTTAAAAAAAAAAAAACGTATAAGCACTCTGATAACTGACTTTTGTTACTAGGGGGACGCTTTTTGGTTACCTAGGTAACCACACCAAGCCTCCTTCCCCAGTCTGCAACCGGTAATTAGTGATGTCCCGAACTGTTCGCCCGCGAACGGTTCACATCGAACATAGGTTGTTCTCGTTCGCGTTTGTGGGCGAACACATGGCGATGTTCGATCCGCCCCATGTGTCATCATTGTGGAAACTTTGACCCTTTATGTCACAGCCGCCTGACACATTAGAGCCAATCAACATCAGACACTCCCTCACAGACACTCCCAGCTACTCGGAATCCGCCATTTTAGACTCATAACGACCTTGCTTTTTTAATGAGAGGACGTGTTGTGTTTTTGCTCCTGACATTAATAGGAAAAACATAGCTAGGCTAGTGTATTTACAGTCCAGAAGGACTCCACTCATCTCTGCTGCAAGCACAGCAACACAAAAAGCCCTTTTTAGGGCTATATTTCGTGCCGTTTCTTTTTTTTTTTCCGTTTTTTTTTTATTAGCATTTGCCTGGCTTTCAGCTGTGTGTTTAAGGCTCACAGCATATGCTGTGACTACTGCCACCACTGATATCTCCTAACAACATTAGTTTAAATTTAACTAACCCAAAAATATAATTATTTTTCTAGTGTAATTTTTTTTCATTTTCTATTAGGCCAGTGTCACACAGCATATACTCTGGTTCATTGCTCTGTGCCAGCCAGCAGCTACCAGTGTTAATATCCGTTTATAACATTATTTTAAATTAAAAAATAAATAAAAATATTTTTCTAGTGTAATCTAATTACATTTACTATCATGCCTGTGTCTGTCAGGCTCACTCAGCATTAATATACCTCTTTTTTTTTCTTCAGTCTTTTGGTTAATTGGTCTGTGCCAGGCAGCCACCCAGCACTCATATCTATTTTTCTTTCACCTTAATTTTAATATAAAAAAAAAAAAAAGTTTAAATTTGTTTGCTAGTATAATCTAATATAATTTTCTATCCGGCCTGTGTGTTTTTCTGACATAGAGAGCCTACTGTGTTTACTTGCTGCCCTCCCTAGTCTATGAGCCACGACTCATATGTGTTTAACCTTTTTTTAATTTCCCCCCCAAAAAAATAATTTCAATCATTTTTCTAGTGTAATCTAATAGTATTTTCTATCAGGCGTGTGTGTATCCGACATACAGAGCCTACTGTTTTTAATAGCTGCCCTTCCAAGGCTATCAGCCACTACTCATATGTATGTGCTTAACCTTTTTCTTAAAATTTCCAAAAAAAAGTCTTTAAATCATTATGCTAGTGTAATCTAATTGTATTTTCTATCAGGCCTGTGTCTGTCTATCTGACTTACACAGCATACTGTTGTTATAATTGCTGCCCTACGTAGCAGCCCGCCAGTGCGACCACTCATAGAGTCATATGTGCATTGCACTTATTAACATAATTTTAATATTAAAATCTAAAATTTTCAAATATTTTGCTAGTGTAATGTAACAATTTTCTTTCAGTCCTGTGTTTTTGTCACTTACACAGCATACTGTGTTAAATTACTGCCCTACCTACCATCCACGACTCATATCTGCCAGTCTGTCTGCCAGGCCCAAGTAGCCAATTAGTGGCACCAATCACAATTCTTGTAACAGTAATAAAAAAGAAAAAAAAAACATAATTTTTTGGACTGCAAATATTCAGTCTCCTAGTGCCATTGAATTTTATTTACCTCCTGCCTGCCACTGCCAGCCTTTTGTGCCAGGCCATCTAGCCAACTATTTACAATAATCATAATTGTTGTCACAGTCAGACAGTATAGTTATTAATTTAAATAAAAAAAATTTTTAGTGTTGATCTTAATCCTCAGTTTGCTCGTGCCTTTGAATTGCACTTTTCTACAGCCTTCCAAGCCTGTGTGCCAGGCCTACTTAAAAAATATTTACACCAATCATATTTGTTGTGACAGTATTCTAATAATTAAAAATTAAAATTTTTGGCAATAGTTGCTGTGATTTGAATCCTCAGTTTGCTGGTGCCATTGAATAGCACTTTCCTCCTGCCTTGCAGCCTGCTGTGAGCCAGGCCCACTTAGCCAATTGTTATCAGCAATCATATTTCTGTTAACAGTATTGCAAAAATTGTCAATCATCACTGTTTAGACTGTCAGTAATCAGTCTCCTAGTGTCGTTGAATTGCATCTACCTCCTGCCTGCCATCCTTTTGTGCCAGGCCGTCTTGCCAACTATTTACACCAATCCTAATTTTTTGTCACAGTATAGTTACTAATTAAAATTAAAAAAATCTTGATTGTTGATGATCTTAACCCTCAGTTTGCTCGTGTCTTTGAATAGCACTTTTCTACAGCCTTCCAAGCCTGTGTGCCAGGCCTACTTAAAAAATATTTACACCAATCATATTTGTTGTGACAGTATTCTAATAATTAAAAATTAAAATTTTTGGTAATAGTTGCTGTGATTTGAATCCTCAGTTTGCTGGTGCCATTGAATAGCACTTTCCTCCTGCCTTGCAGCCTGCTGTGAGCCAGGCCCACCTAGCCAATTGTTGTCAGCAATCATATTTCTGTTAACAGTATTCCAAAAATTGTCAATCATCACTGTTTAGATTGTCAGTAATCAGTCTCCTAGTGTCCTTGAATTGCATCTCCCTCCTGCCTGCCATCCTTTTGTGCCAGGCCGTCTTGCCAACTATTTACACTAATCCTAATTGTTGTCACAGTATAGTTACTAATTAAAATTAAAAAAATCTTGATTGTTGATCTTAATCCTCATTTTGCTTGTGCCATTGAATTGCACTTTTCTACTGCCTGCCAGCCTGTGTGCCAGGCCCAACTATCCAATTAGTGCTAGCAATCATATTTCTTTTAACAGTATTGCAAAATTTGTCAATCAACACTGTTTTGACTGTCAATCTGCAGTCTACTAGTGCCCTTGAATTGCATTTTCCTCCTGCCTTCCTGCCTGTGTGCCAGTCCCAACTAGCCAATTAGTGCCACCACTCATATTTATTGTAACAGGATTGGAATTTTTGTTAATCATAACTGTTTTGACTGTAATTCTTCAGTCTCCTAGTGCCATTGAATTGCAGTTTCCTTTCTCCCAGCGTGTGTGCCAGACAGGCTCATTTGCCAAATAGTGCCAAACAATCATATTTGTTGCCACAGTACTAGTAATATTTCAAAAAATTAACAATTTGTGATTTTTAAAACATCTGTCTTTTTTGTTGTTGTCAGTCTCACAGCGTATACTGTGCCCACTTTCACAGTGCCACCACTCAATTGGTGTAATAGTATTGTTAGTGTCCATTTAAAAAAAAATGACAGGCAGAGGCAGGCCACCCCGCAGGTTCCGTGGTCGTGGTCGTGGTGCTGTGATTCCTTTAGACCCTACAAATATGCACATTGTTCAGATGCCGGGTGCCAGGGGGGATGCAAAAACTTCTGAGGAGGACCTAGTTGAATGGCTAACACAGGAAACCCAATCTTCTTCAGCTTCCGCTGCTAGTCCTCCTAACCTTGACGCACCATCTAAGTCCAGCTGTGCTTTGGGCAGGTCTCAAGTGACCAGTGCCACTCCGCCGCCTGTCGCCACCACCAACACTAGCACCACAGCCGCTTCACTTGATCTGTCACAGGAGTTATTGACACATCATTTTGAAGAAATGAGTGATGCGCAACCATCATTGACAGAGGATGTAGATAATAGTGATCAGTCTCAGTCAGGCAGCATTACCGACATGGAGGTACGGTGTGATGATGATGATGATGTTGTACCCGCTGCTGCTTCCTTTCTTGATGTTTCAGATACAAGTGAAGCGGTTAATGATGATGTGTCGGTGGATGTCACGTGGGTGCCTGCTAGAAGAGAAGAAGAAGAGGGGGAAAGTTCAGATGGGGAGACAGAGAGGAGGAGGAGGAGACTATTTGGAAGCACGGGGAGGTCGTCTCAAGGAGCTAGTGGCACAGTCAGACAGCATGCATCGTCACCAGGGGTCAGCCAGACAGCCCGCCGACGCCCATCAACGCATGCTGTTGCCACCACCAGAATGCCGTCATCGCAGAGCTCAGCAGTGTGGCATTTTTTTTGTGTATCTGTCTCTGACAACAGCGATGCCATTTGCAACCTGTGCCAAAAGAAACTGAGTCGTGGGAAGTCCAACAGCCACCTAGGTACAACTGCTTTGCGAAGGCACATGGTCTCCCATCACAAAGGCCGATGGGAAGAACACATGAGTAGAAGCAGCACACAAAGTGAAAGCCGCCCTCCTCCTCCTGCTCCAGCATCTTCAGCCACGTCAACCAGTGCTGTCCTCCTTGCCCCCTCTCAACCATCCTCCACTCAGTCTCTCTTACGTAGCAGTTCCTGGTCATCTGCCCACAGTCAGGTGTCTGTCAAGGACATGTTTGAGCGTAAGAAGCCAATTTCTCAAAGTCACCCCCTTGCCCGGCGTCTGACAGCTGGCTTGTCTGAACTCTTAGCCCGCCAGCTTTTACCATACAAGCTGGTGGAGTCCGATGCTTTCAAAAAATTTGTATCTATTGGGACACCGCAGTGGAAGGTACCTGGCAGAAATTTCTTTTCACAAAAGGCAATCCCAAACCTGTACTCTGTTGTGAGAAAGGAAGTTATGGCATGTCTGGCACACAGCGTTGGGGCAAGGGTCCATATGACCACGGATAGCTGGTCTGCAAAGCATGGTCAGGGCAGGTATATCACCTACACTGCGCATTGGGTAAACCTGCTGACTTCTGACAAGCATGGAATGCGTGGCTCTGCAGAAGAGTTGGTGACACCGCCACGACTTGCAGGCAGGCCTGCTGCTACCTCCTCTACTCCTCCTACTCCATCCTCTTCCATAACCTCTTCCTCGGCTGAGTCCTCTTCAACTTCTGCGTCTTGCTCCACATCTATGGCACCCCCCCAGCTCCCCAGGTACTATGCTACATCCCGGGTACGGCAGTGTCACGCCGTCTTGGGGTTGACTTGCCTGAAAGCGGAGAGTCACACCGCACCAGCACTCCTGACCGCCCTGAACGCACAGGTGGATCAGTGGCTGACTCCGCACCAACTGGAGATTGGCAAGGTTGTTTCTGACAATGGAAGTAATTTGGTGGCAGCATTGAAATTGGGCAAGTTGACACATGTGCCGTGCATGGCACATGTGTGTAATCTGATTGTACAACGATTTGTCCATAAGTACCCAGGCTTACAGGACATCCTGAAGCAGGCCAGGAAGGTGTGTGGCCATTTCAGGCGTTCCTACACGG
The DNA here is from genome assembly GCF_027579735.1 of Bombina bombina. Classification (NCBI taxonomy): domain Eukaryota; kingdom Metazoa; phylum Chordata; class Amphibia; order Anura; family Bombinatoridae; genus Bombina; species Bombina bombina. Next base: position 115,171,088 of record NC_069504.1, read on the forward strand.
CCATGGCGCACTTGTCTGATATCCAGCGTCGAAACAACCTGCCAGTGAGGCGCTTGATTTGCGACAGCCCGACACGGTGGAATTCAACACTCCTAATGTTTGACCGCCTGCTCCAACATGAAAAAGCTGTTAATGAGTATTTGTATGACCGGGGTGCTAGGACAGCCTCTGGGGAGCTGGGGATATTTTTGCCAAATTACTGGACGCTCATGCGCAATGCCTGTAGGCTCATGCGTCCTTTTGAGGAGGTGACAAACCTTGTCAGTTGCACCGAAAGCACCATCATACCATTTGTTTTCTTCCTGGAGCGTGCCCTGCGAAGAGTGCTGGATCAGGCAGTAGATGAGCGTGAAGAGGAAGCGGGAGAGTTGTGGTGTCCATCACCCCCGCAAACAGCCGAATCAGCATTGCTTGCTGGACCTGCGGCAACGCAGGAAGAGGATTGTGAGGAAGAGGAGTCAGAGGAGGAATGTGGCTTTGGGGAGGATGAGGAGGAGGAAGACCGAGCACAACAGTCATCCCAGGGTGCTCGTTGTTGTCACCTCTCTGGTACCCGTGGTGTTGTACGTGGCTGGGGGGAAGAAGATACCATCAGTGAGGAGGAGGAACACGACATGATTAGCTCAGCATCCAACCTTGTTCAAATGGGTTCTTTCATGCTGTCGTGCCTGTTGAGGGACCATCGTATATAAAAGCTGAAGGAGAACGACCTGTACTTGGTGTCCACGCTCCTCGACCCCCGGTATACGCATAAAGTGCCTGAAATGTTACCAAATTCCCGCAAGTCGGAAAGGATGGAGCATTTTCATAATAAATTAAAAACTATGCTTTACACAGCTTATAAGGGTGATGTCACAGCACCACGGGAATGTAACAGGGGAAGAGATGAAATTAATCCTCCTCCTCCCATGACGGCAAGGACCGGGCGCTTTCCTGACGTCTTGTTGATGGAGGACATGCGTACCTTTTTAACTCCCATGCACCATCAGAGCCTTTCGGGATCCAGCCTTAGAGAAAGACTCAACCGACAGGTAGCAGACTACCTAGCTTTAACTGCGGATCTCGACACTCTCAGGAGCGATGGACCCCTTGACTACTGGGTGTGCAGGCTGGACTTGTGGCCTGAGCTATCCCAATTTGCAATGGAACTTCTGGCCTGCCCCGCTTCAAGTGTCCTGTCCGAAAGGACTTTTAGTGCAGCAGGAGGTTTTGTCACTGAGAAGAGAAGTCGCCTAGGTCAAAAAAGCCTTGACTATCTCACTTTTATAAAAATTAATGAGGGCTGGATCCCGAAGGGACTGACATTGGACGATACATTTGAATAAAAAACTACTGATGATGATATGAGCTGGCTTGGGCTACAACTGGTACACAGGCTGGCCTTTTTTTTTTTTGGTTATAAAGACGGAGGACTTGCTTGACTTATCCGCCAACAACTAGTGTTCAAGCCACAAGCTTTTAGGGCACTTTATAAATGTTTTACAAACATCGATTTTTCTGGCCGCTGCTACAGCAGTTGCTACAACAATACCCCAATTTTTCAGTCATTTGTACATTCCTAATTTTTCTGACCTCTGCTGCATCTCTGTGGGTACAAAACTCAAATAAAAAAAATAAGGCACATAACAGTAGTGATTAAACTGTTACAAATTGTACAACTTTACACACCACTCATATCCGGTGGACCATTCAATTGAACGCAAAATGCAACAAATTTGAAAGAGTAGGACCGACCAAGCATCTTTATCCGTCTCTTGGTTGCTCTAAATTATCTCCGTGTTCCATCTATGCCATACCTGTACTCTATTGTGCAAAAGGGTGGCATATGTTGTGTTTCATGCTGTTGTGCCTGTTGCGGGTCGTGCTCATGATATAAAAAGGCTGAAGGAGAACGACCTGTAGTAATGGGTGCCCCATCCAGTTTTTAGAAAAATGTTCCTGGTTCCTCTCAATTATCTTTGGGTTTCTAAAACGGATGCCATACCTGTACTTGCTTGTGCAAAAGGAAGGCATATGTGGTGGTGTTTCCTGCAGTTGTTTCTGTTGAGGGTGCTGGACCCTCTTATAAAAAAGCTGAAGGAGAACGACCTGGAGTGGGAGTCTAAGTATGGTTTTTGGTGCTATTTCACTTTTACAAACAATTATCTGTGGGTTTCACAAATCAATGCCGTACCAGTACTCTATTGTTCCAAAGTATGCTATATGTTCTCTTTCCTGCTGGTATTTTGTTTGAGGGTCCTGGACACTCTTATAAAAAGGCCTAAGGTGAAAGAGGTGTACTGGGTGTCCACTCATTTTTATTTTCTATTTCTCATTTGACCAAAATTATCTCTGGTTTTGTAAAATCAATGCCGTACCTGTACTTTATTGTTCAAAAGGATGCCATACGTCCTCTTTCCTGCTGGTGTTTTTTTTGAGGGTCCAGGACCCTCTTATAAAAAGGCCTAAGGAGAAAGAGGTGTACTGGTTGGCCACTCATTTTTATTTTTCTATTTAACAATTGACCAAAATGATCTCTGGGTTTGTAAAATCAATGCTGTACCTGTACTCTATTGTTCAAAAGGATGCCATACGTCCTCTTTCCTGCTGGTGTTTTTTTTTAGGGTCCTGGAGCCTCTTATAAAAAGGCCTAAGGAGAAAGAGGTGCACTGGCTGTCCATCGAATCATTTCCATTTAAAAAAAAAATTCTATGGGTTTCTAAAATCTATGCCTTTCCTGTACTCTATTGTTCAAAAGTATGCCATATGTCCTCTTTCCTGCTGGTTTTTTGTTTGAGGGTCCTGGACCCTCTTATAAAAAGGCCTTATGGATAAAGAATTAATGTTTTTTTTCTATTTCCCGGGTCATATAACTGATTTCTGTGTTTCTAAAATCAATGCATTTCCTGTAATCTAATTTTCAAAAGTATGCCATATGTCCTCTTTCCTGCTGGTGTTTTTTTTGAGGGTCAAGGACCCTCTTATAAAAAGGCCTAAGGAGAAAGAGGTGTACTGGGTGTCCATCGAATCATTTTTTTGATTCAAATTTACATTTGCAAAAAATTATCTATGGGTTTCTAAAATCAATGCCTTTCCTGTACTCTTACTCTATTGTTCAAAAGTATGCCATATGTCCCCTTTCCTGCTGGTGTTTTGTTTGAGGGTCCTGAACCCTCTTATAAAAAGGCCTAGAGAGAAAGAATTGTACTGGGTGTCCATCCAATCATTTTTTTTATTCAAATTCACGGTTGCAACAAATTATCCCCGGGTTTCTAAAATCAATGCCTTTCCTATAATCTTTTTTTCACAAAGGATGCCATATGTCCTCTTTCCTACTGCTGGTTTTGTTGAGTGTCCTGGAGCCTCTGCTAAAAAGGCCGAAGGATAAAGAAGTGTACTGGGTGTCTATTCAATGTTTTTTTAGATTTCATGGTTGCAAAAAATTATCCACGGTTTTTTTTAGATTTCCCGTTTGTAACAATTTTTTTTCTGTGTTTCTAAAATCAATGCCTTTCCTGTAATCTATTTTTCAAAAAGGATGCCATATGTCCTCTTTCATGCTGTTCTTTCTGTTGAGGCTCCGGGACACTCTTCTAAAAAGGCCTAAGGGTAAAGAAGTGTACTGGGTGTATAATCTATGTTTTTTTAGATTTCACGGTTGCAACTAATGATCTCTGTGTTTCTAAAATCAATGCCTTTCCTGTAATCTAATTTTCAAAAGGATGCCATATGTCCTCTTTCATGCTGCTGGTTTTGTGGAGGGTCCTGGAGCCTCTGCTAAAAAGGCCTAAGGATAAATAAGTGTACTTGGTGTTTAATCAAAGTTTTTTGTGATTTCAAGGTTGCAACTAATGATCTCTGTGTTTCTAAAATCAATGCCTTTCCTGTAATCTAATTTTCTAAAGGATGCCATATATCCTCTTTCATGCTGCTGGTTTTGTGGAGGGTCCTGGAGCCTCTGCTAAAAAGGCCTAAGGATAAATAAGTGTACTTGGTGTATAATCAAAGTTTTTTGTGATTTCACGGTTGCAACTAATGATCTCTGTGTTTCTAAAATCAATGCCTTTCCTGTAATCTAATTTTCTAAAGGATGCCATATGTCCTCTTTCATGCTGCTGGTTTTGTGGAGGGTCCTGGAGCCTCTGTTAAAAAGGCCTAAGGATAAATAAGTGTACTTGGTGTATAATCAAAGTTTTTTGTGATTTCACGGTAGCAACTAATGATCTCTGTGTTTCTAAAATCAATGCCTTTCCTATAATCATTTTTTCAAAAGGATGCCATATGTCCTCTTTCCTGCTGCTGGTTTTGTTGACGGTCCTGGAGCCTCTGCTGCGCATAATAAAGAAAAAAATAATTAATTTAACTTGACTTAATAACTGAAGCATGACTTCAGGAGTCAGGTGTGGTCGTAGGTAGTGGTTGTTGTTAGCAGATTATTTTTATTGCAAATTGCAATTGCCACAGCGTGCATAAAATGTGCGTCACTAGTCCAAATTAAAAAAAAAAAAATTTCATTCAGGATTAGTTTGGGGTACGGCGCAATATTGGAAAGGCAAAAAACAGGTCTCGATACCCGTTGATATAAGGGGTGACTACTAGTGCTTTTACCAGGCTCCTCTTGGATAGCCCCAGAAAGTGTGAGTATGAATCCCAAAAAGAAAATTAAATTAAGGTTGAAAAATTACTCCTAAGTAAATTGTAAGACCTGGAGCTCCTCAAACACACGTCCTACCGCAACAGGTATAGGCTCCGCCCACCCAAATTTTACCTTTTTAATGCCAATTGATATTGCCACAGCTGGAACAACAGTAACTAACATGTGCGTCACCACAGTCTCCTAATCTATTGTCGGATGTATACAAAAACAACAATAAAGAATTCCTTTTGGGGCGCAAAGAGATGGCTACCGGAACACTCCAGGAACTTCACAAAAGTGGCTGTCTTGTGTTTCTGGTGATGTTGTAGACATCTGGGTAGTGTACAGGGAGGGCAAAAATCCTCTCCATCTCTGTGCACCACAGGACAGGACGTCCTTGTCATCCATAAGCACATGAAATTGCTGGCATTTTCGTTGCTTCAAGAAGTTCAGTTTTTGTGGTGATAGTACATAATTAAAAAAACTTTGGTTTCCTACCATACTCAAGACAATCTTGCAGTTCAAGCTTCGGACTTGCTGTGGGAAACAGTGGGCTGTCCATAGCAGGAAGATGATTTAGACAGAAGTAACGGGCTCTGATTGCAGGTGACACATGTTTATCGTCAATCATCAAAGGGGTTGCGTGTAGAATATGGCTGATGGCCCCTTATTCACATGTTTGTCCAGAGCAACAACATTTGCAAACAGCCAGAAGAGAGGTCGGTTCTCACCAGCCTTAAGTTGAGCTTCAATTACCAAATGCTGATATTCAAAAAATAGACAAACAGTGCCTTAAAAAACACATTTTCAATATGGATTCACCAGAGCAAGGTCATTGCAAGTATTTCCCACAATAACAAAATTAAAATTACACAACTCCGCAATCTTCCCCTTCACATTATTATTGTCACACTCCATTGTACTCCTATGCCCACCTCCCTGCTCTTGTTTTTGTTGAGGGTCCTGGAGCCTCTGCTAAAAAGGCCTATGGATAAATAAGTGTACTGGGTGTCTAATCAATGTTTTTTTATATTTCACGGGTCATATAAATGATCTGTGGGATTCTAAAATCAATGCCTTTCCTGCAATCTATTATTCAAAAGGATGACATATGTCCTCTTTCATGCTGTTGTTTCTGTTGAGGCTCCGGGACCCTCGTATTAAAAAGGACTAAGGATAAAGAAGTGTACTGGGTGTCCAATCATTTTTTTTTTCTATTTCACGGGTCATATAAATGATCTCTGTGTTTCTAAAATCAATGCCTTTCCTGTAATCTAATTTACAAAAGTATGCCATATGTCCTCTTTCCTGCTGCTGGTTTTGTTGAGGGTCCTGGAGCCTATGCTTAAAAGGCCTAAGGATAAAGAAGTGTACTGGGTGTCTAATCAATGTTTTTTTCTATTTACCGTTTGCAACTAATGATCTCTGTGTTTCTGAAATCAATGCCTTTCCTATAATCATTTTTTCAAAAGGATGCCATATGTCCTCTTTCCTGCTGCTGGTTTTGTCGAGGGTCCTGGAGCCTCTGCTGAGCATAACATTTTTTTTTTTTATTTAACTTGACTTAATAACTGAAGCATGACTTCAGGAGTCAGGTGTGGTCGTAGGTAGTGGTTGTTGTTAGCTGATTATTTTTATTGCAAATAGCAAATGCCACAGCGTGCATAAAATGTGCGTCACTAGTCCAAATTTTAAGTTTTTTTTCCATTCAGGATTAGTTTGTGGACCGGCGCAATATTGGAGAGGCAAAAAACAGGTCTCCGTACCCGTTGATATAAGGGGTGACTACTACTGCTTTTACCAGGCTCCTCTTGGATAGCCTCAGAAAGTGTGACTATGAATCCCAAAAAGAAAATTAAATTAAGGTTGAAAACTAACTCCAAAGTAACTTGTAAGACCTGGAGCTCCTCAAACACACGTCCTACCGCAACAGCTATAGGCTCCCCCACCCACAAATCTTAACTTTTTCATGGCAATTGATATTGCCACAGCTGGAACAACAGTAAATAACATGTGCGTCACCACAGTCTCCGAAGCTGTTGTCGGATGTATACAAAAACACTGATAAAGTATTCCTTTAGGAGCGCAAAGAGATGGCTACCGGAACACTCCAGGAACTTCACAAGAGTGGCTGTATTGTGTTTCTGGTGATGTTTGAGACATCTGGGTAGTGTACAGGGAGGGCAAAAATCGTCTCCATCTCTGTGCACCACAGGACAGGACGTCCTTGTCATCCATAAGCACATGAAATTGCTGGCATTTTCGTTGCTTCAAGAAGTTCAGTTTTTGTGGTGATAGATAGTACAGAATTAAATAAACTTTGGTTTCCTACCATACTCAAGACAATCTTGTATTTCAAAATTCGTACTTGCTGTGGGAAACAGTGGCCTGTCCATACCAGGAAGATGATTTAGACAGAAGTAACGAGCTCTGCTTGCAGGTGACACATGTTTATCGTCAATCATCAAAGGGGTTGCGTGCAGAATATGGCTGATGGCCCCTTATTCACATGTTTGTCCAGAGACACAACATTTGCAAACAGCCAGAAGAAAGGTCGTTTCTCACCAGCCTTAAGTTGAGCTTCATTTACCAAATGCTGATATTCAAAAAAATAGACAAACAGTGCCTTAAATAACACATTTGCGATATGGATTCACCAGAGCAAGGTCCTTGCAAGTACTAAGTTCCCACGATTACAAAATTAAAATGCCACAACAATGCAATCTTCACCTTCAGATTATTATTGTCACACTCCATTGTACTCCTATGCCCAGCTCCCTGCTCTTGTTTTTGTTGAGGGTCCTGGAGCCTCTGCTGAAAAGGCCTATGGATAATAAAGTGTACTGGGTGTCTGTTCAATGTTTTTTTTTATTTCCCGGTTGCAAGTAATTATCTCAGTGTTTCTAAAATCAATGCCTTTCCTGTAATCTATAATTCAAAAAGATTGACATATGTCCTCTTTCATGCTGTTGTTTCAGTTGCGGCTCCGGGACCCTCGTATTAACAAGGCCTGAGGATAAATAAGTGTAACCGGTGTCTAATGAATGTTTTTTTCTATTACACGGGTCATATAAATGATCTGTGGGTTTCTAAAATCAATGCCTTTACTGTAATCTTTTATTCAAAAGGATGACATATCTCCTCTTTCATGCTGTTGTTTCGGTTGAGGCTCCGGGACCCTCGTATTAAAAAGGCCTGAGGATAAATAAGTGTCACAGGTGTGTAATCAATGTTATTTTCTATTTCACGGTTGCAAATAATGATCTGTGGGTTTCTAAAATCAATGCCTTTACTGTAATCTTTTATTCAAAAGGATGACATGACATATCTCCTCTTTCATGCTGTTGTTTCGGTTGAGGCTCCGGGACCCTCGTATTAAAAAGGCCTGAGCATAAATAAGGGTGCACGGGTGTGTAATCAATTTTTTTTTTCTAATTTCACGGTTACAAATAATGATCTGTGGGTTTCTAAAATCAATGCCTTTACTGTAATCTTTTATTCAAAAGGATGACATATCTCCTCTTTCATGCTGTTGTTTTGGTTGAGGCTCCGGGACCCTCGTATTAAAAAGGCCTGACCTTAAATAAGTGTCACGGGTGTCTAATCAATGATTTTTTCTAATTTAACGGTTGCAAATAATGATCTGTGGGTTTCTAAAATCAATGCCTTTCCTGTAATCTTTTATTAAAAAGGATGACATATCTCCTCTTTCATGCTGTTGTTTTGGTTGAGGCTCCGGGACCCTCGTATTAAAAAGGCCTGAGCTTAAATAAGTGTCACGGGTGTGTAATCAATGTTTTTTTCTAATTTCACGGTTGCAAATAATGATCTGTGGGTTTCTAAAATCAATGCCTTTACTGTAATCTTTTATTCAAAAGGATGACATATCTCCTCTTTCATGCTGTTGTTTCGGTTGAGGCTCCGGGACCCTCGTATTAAAAAGGCCTGAGCATAAATAAGTGTCACGGGTGTGTAATCAATGTTTTTTTCTAATTTCACGGTTGCAAATAATGATCTGTGGGTTTCTAAAATCAATGCCTTTCCTGTAATCTATTATTCAAAAGGATGACATATCTCCTCTTTCATGCTGTTGTTTCGTTTGAGGCTCCGGGACCCTCGTATTAAAAAGGCCTGAGGATAAATAATTGTGTAACGGGTATCTAATGAATTTTTTTTTTTATTTCACAGGTCATATAAATGATCTCTGGGATTCTAAAATCAATGCCTTTCCTGTAATCTATTATTCAAAAGGATGACAGTACTACCAAAATACAGCCAATGAAGGGCCTTAGGAAGACTGAGCCAAGGTTGGATTGTAGTATTTGGTTAGGCTAATCATGATGGCCATGTAGACCACCACCACCGAGAGTCCTGGAAGTAACAGGGATGATGAGATGAAAGAGCTAAGAATAGTAGAACTTGAAACAACAGAGTTAGCCATGGGTGTTAGTGCAAAACCGCTTGGCTTTTTTTTGGCTTTGGGTGTGGCTATTCATGCAGGCCATATAGAGCTGACAACATTCAGTGTCGTATCAGCTATTAAACTAATAAGAACAGTACTACCAAAATACAGCCAATGAAGGGCCTTAGGAAGACTGAGCCAAGGTTGGATTGTAGTATTTGGTTAGGCTAATCATGATGGCCATGTAGACCACCACCACCGAGAGTCCTGGAAGTAACATGGATGATGAGATGAAAGTGCTAAGAATAGTACTACTTGAAACAACAGAGTTAGCCATGGGTGTTAATCCAAGACCGCTTGGATTTATTTTCGTATTGGGTGCAGCTAATCATGCAGGCCATATAGAGCTGCCACCATTCGGTGTTGTATCAGCTATAAAAATAATAAGAACTGTACTATCAAAATACAGACAATGAAGGGCCTATGAAGACTGAGCAAAGGTTGGATTGTAGTATTTTGTTCGGCTAATAATGATGGCCATGTAGACCGCCCGTAACAGGGATGAAAGTGCTAAGAATAGTACTAATTGAAACAACCGAGTTAGCCATGGGTGTTAGTCTAAGACCACTCGGCTTTTTTTTGGGTTTGGGTGCAGCTAATCATGAAGGCCAGATAGACCTGCCACCATTTGGTGTTGTAACAGGTTTGAAAATGCAAAGAACAGTACTACTTAACACAACCTACTTACCATGGGTCCCCGAGCATATGTTTGGTTGTTATATTTTGTAAGGGTAATCATGCAGGCCATATAGACCTCCACCGATAGGGTGAGTATGAGTAACAGCTATTAAAATGCGAAGGACATTACTAATTAACACAACATAGTTACCATGGGTCGAAGACCAAGAGCAGATGTCTTATTATTATATTTTGTATGGGTAATCATCCAGGCCGTATAGACCTCACCAAATAGGGGGAGTTACAGAGATTAAAGTGCTAAGAATGGTAGTACTTAAAAAACAACCTCGTTAAAATAGGTAGCAGACCACATGTCTTATTATTATAATTTTTCAGAGTATTCTGGCAGGCCATATAGAACTCCCCCGATAGGGGGGGGGGGGGGGGGAACAGGGATTAAAGTGCTAAGAAAAGTACTAATTGACACAAGCTAGTTGGGTCCAAGAACGCATGTTTGATTATTAGAATTTATTAGGGTAATTATATATCTAACAAATCTATCTATTTCTCTTCTATCGATTCTATCTAACTATCAATCTATGTATATCTATCCTATCTATCACTATCAATCTATCTTCTGTCCGGGATGTTTTGAGACAGCCACTTTGGGAATGTTAGTTGATTTAGACCCATTATGGCTTAAAAGCATACTCTGCATAAACTATGTAATTTTCCATGGGAGTTTTGCCAGGGATCCCCCTCCAGCATGCAACAGTCCAGGTGTTAGTACCCTTGAAACAACTTTTCCATCACTATTGTGGCCAGAAAGAGTCCTCGTAGGTTTTAAAGTTCGCCTGCCTATTGAATTCAATGGCGGTTCGCGCAGTTCGCGAACAATACCGGAAGTTCGAGTCTGCGGTTCGCGAACAGAAAATTTTAGGTTCGCGACATCACTACCGGTAATGTGTGCAGACTTTGCTTGAAGCAAACGTTTTAACTGACAGCAGAAGGTATAGTCCTAACAAATTAAAGCTGATACAAACCTATATAGGTATATATGTTATAGTGGAGTAATTAACACTATATCCAAGCAAGCATTTACTACTAATAAAGTGAACAGCAATTATGCTAGTTTGGTCTGCTTCACCTAGCAGTTAATTATTCATTTCTTTTTACAGTATATTTCACTATCAGATCACAGAAACCTTAAACAGCTGAATAACTAGCAGCAACTATGTCGTAATAAATGAAACCTGTTCTATAACCAGCAATTATTTACTATTTTATATGTTCTAATACCACATTAAATTTACTATGTACCGTTCGTGCTAGTTGTCATATATTCTGCCCAATCCTTTGTGGATAACACCTGATTACTGACAGCCCAGTATTGATTGCAGCATTATAGCACTCTCCTATATGCAGATTTCATACCCCCATAGTTATATGAGCCAGGTTTGCCCATCACTCGCACACATTGGCCCCATTTACCTTCTAGATAGTAAATAAGGTGCAGCTCACTACCCTGAGAATTATTGATTTATATTAGGGAGGTATTCCAATCCAAGTGGCAAGTTCACTCATTTATCACGCATACCCTGTGGCATAGCTATCTGTATACACAGGAGGTTTGAACCAGATTATTATTCCCCACAGGAGTGTAGTGTTTATTGTTTGGTCTCATCCCCTTTAAATTGTTTTTATATGTTTGTCTAGCCATTTTTATACTTTGAATTAAAACTTATGTTTTATATACATTTTTGTACCCTTTCCTGCCTTCATAGTCTGGGCACAGAGTGCTAGAGTTACCTTCTTTCTAGTGGACTTCTCTTTTTTCCGCAGTTTTTTGTATATATTCTAATGCAAAGCACCACCCAACATTGAAATGAATCTAGATTCTAGTATGCAGTCATTTTGCTTATTGCAAATTGCACTTAATAGATATGTACTAGTGGGGATTGCCTTTAATAGTGCCATCGTTCACTGTCTTTTCTAAATACAACATTAACACATATGCTGTGAGGACTTATGCACCAGTATTCAAGCTCAGAGAACAGGCAGTGGTGAGTATTGTGTCTGTAAAGACATCATTTGTGTCATACAAGCAACCACTGACTCTCTGAGAAGGTATAGTGTTTGAATACTGAATATTTACAGAAGCTTTTTGCAAATGGAACTATATTGTAAAAATGCTTTTATTTAAACATGAAATGCTCTCCTGCACATTCCAATTCTGATGTTTCTATCCTTTTAAACATTTTACATCACAAATTCTCATCACAATCTAATTGTCCTTTAAACGCTTGAGTGCTAACGACGTCTCTGAGCCGTCGCAGAGTTTCCCACTCTGGTGCTAACGACGGCTCAGCGCCGTCGCTAGCACTCTTCCACCTTGAGGGAGATCTGGGGGCTCCCACCCGCTCCTACCCCGGAGATTGGGCCTGCATAGTGACAGGCATCGCCAGGGCATCACGTTATGCGCGGTGACGCCATGTGCAATGACGTGATGACGTTACCGTGCAACTTTATTTATACTTAACAATGTTAAGTATAGGGGCAGGGGGCATGCTGCTTAGAAGCCTGTATCTCAAGCATCTAAGCAGCTACAGACCCCCACCCAAGACCCACCGTTGGAAAGGTAATTGCCTAACCGTGTTAGTCTTGGGGATCTGGAAAGAAAAAAAAAAAGTTTAAAAAAAGAATTTAAAAAAAAAACTTAAAAAAGCTTAGCACCCAGGTGGGAAAGTACTTAGCACTCAAAGGGTTAAAAAATTAATAGCCTTGGAGGAATAAAAAAATAATAAACAGGTCATCTCTTTATACACACCTGTTATTTGGAATGACCATTGCAAATATATTACAATCATTCCTTTGGCTCATAAAATAATTTCTTCATAAATGTTTTTAGATTACTTTAAGTGGCTTCCTTTTGATGTTTGAAACATAATTCTTAGGTAAATGTACCATTTAAAGTGAATGTAAAGTTTTTGGTTTTTGCAGCCTGTATTCTATTCCTCATCTAATATATAGTATGATCGCAACTTTTTTTTTATATATATATATATATATATATATATATATATATATATATATATATATATATATTATAGTTATAAATACACTTTATATTTACATTCCCGGCCGTTCCTAGCTCCACCCTCCATGTATTTCCGGATAATGCCTTTATTACTTCAAATGCGCGTTCCCGATTGCCGGACCAATTGCGCATGCGCACCATTCCCCATACAATCGATTTGCGCCTGCGTGACACAAAAAATGTTATGCCTAAAGCGCAGGCGTCAATCGTTGCATTCATTGACTAGCTATCAATGATAGTACTCAATGCCGGCGACGCTGAAATTTGCGCTGGTTTGGTATCCTATATACGAGCGTAACCTAGAAGTTTTTTGGGCCATAGGCAGGTATACCAAACCAGCGCAGTTTGGTATCCAATATACAGTGTAAGGACTTACGTGGCGAAAATGGAGAAATCTTACTCCATTTTCACCTCGCCACAAAAAGCAGCCGTAGTAAGTCTTACGCTGTCTATTGGAGCCTCGTAACTCCCTAAACTAGCTACAAAATAAACCTAACACCTAACGCATGCACAATGTCTATCTACCTGTCAACCGCGATCCCCCGCCGCAATCCCTAATAAAGTATTTAACCCCTAAACCGCCACTCCCGGACCCCGCTGCCATCTACATTAACTACCCCCTAATGTGATCCCCCTACACCGTCGCCAACAATATTAAACTACCCCCTAAATTGAGCCCCTTACACCGCCGACATCTACCTTACCTACCCACTAAAGTGAGCCCCTTACACCGCCGCCATCTACCTTACCTACCCCCTAATGTGAGCTCCTACCCCGCCGCCATCTATTTTAAAATTATTAACCCCTAATTTAATCCCCCTACCCCGCTGCCACCTATATTAAATTAATTAACCCCTAATCTAATCCCCCTACCACGCCGCCACCTATATTAAATTATTTAACCCCTAAAATACTAAACTATCCCTACCACTAAACCCAAGTCTAACCCTACAAATAGCCCTGAAAAGGGCTTTTTGCGTGGCATTACCCCAAAGTAAACTGCTCTATTGCCAGCCCTTAAAAGGGCTTTTTGCGGGGCATGCCCCAAAGAATTCAGCTCTTTTACCAGCCCTTGCAAGGGCTTTTGGTGGGGCTTTGTCACAAAGTAAACTGCTCTTTTGCATCTAATCCAAATCCTCCTACACCGGCCCTACCTATAATAAATGTATTACCCCCTAATCTAATCCCCCTACACCGGCCCTACCTATAATAAATGTATTAACCCCTAATTTAATCCCCCTACACCGCCGCCAGCTATATTAACCCTAATTATATTAGGGTTAATATAGTTATTATATTATATATATTAACTATATTAACCCTAATTATATTAGGGTTAATATAGTTAATATCGTTATTATATTATCTAAGTATTAAGTATAATAACCCTATCTAACTCTAACATCCCTAACTAAACTCTTATTAAAATAAATATAATATAAATATTATTAATGAAAATATTCCTATTTAAATCTAAATACTTACCTATAAAATAAACCATAAGATAGCTACAATGTAATTAATAATTACATTGTAGCTATTTTAGGGTTTATATTTATTTTACAGGTAACTTGGTATTTATTTTAACTAGGTACAATATCTATTAAATAGTTAATAACTATTTAATAGCTACCTAGTTAAAATAATTACCAATTTACCAGTAAAATAAATCCTAAACTAAGTTACAAATACACCTACACTATCAATAAATTAAATAAACTACAAATATCTAAACTAAAATACAATAAAATAATCTAAAATAAATTACAAAAACAAACACTAATTTACAAAAAATAATAAAAAATATTACAAGATTTTTAAGCTAATTACACCTATTCTAAGCCCCCTAATAAAATAATAAAGCCCCCCAAAATAAAAAAAATTCCCTGCCCTATTCTAAATTAAAAAAGTTCAAAGCTCTTTTACCTTACCAGCCCTTAAAAGGGCTTTTTGCGGGGCATGCCCCAAAGAATTCAGCTCTTTTGCCTGTAAAGATAAACACAATACCACCCCCCCAACATTACAACCCACCACCCACATAGCCCTATTCGAAACCCACCCAAACCCCCCTTAAATAAACCTAACACTACCCCCCTGAAGATCTCCCTACCTTGTCTTCACCCAACCGGGCCGAACTCCTCATCCGATCCGGGCGATGTCTTTATCCAAGCGGCAAAGAAGAAGTCTTCATCCCGGCGATGTCTTTATCCAAGCGACAGCAAAGTCTTCTTCCATCCGGCAGCATCTTCCATCAAGCGGCATCTTCAATCTTCATTCTTCGCTCCTCCGACGTGGAGCATCCATCCCGGCCGATGACTGAACGACGAATGAGGTACCTTTAAATGACATCATCCAAGATGGCGTCCGTCGAATTCCGATTGGCTGATAGGATTCTATCAGCCAATCGGAATTAAGGTAGAAAAATCTGATTGGCTGATTCAATCAGCCAATCAGATTTTTCTACCTTAATTCCGATTGGCTGATAGAATCCTATCAGTCAATCGGAATTCGACGGACGCCATCTTGGATGACGTCATTTAAAGGTACCTCATTCCTCGTTCAGTCTTTGTGCCGGATGGATGCTCCGCGGAGGAGGAGCGAAGAAAGAAGATTGAAGATGCCGCTTTGCTTGAAGACATCACCGGATGGAAGAAGACTCTCTGCAGCTTGATTGAAGACATCGCCCGGATTGGATGAAGAGTTCTGCCCGGCTGTGTGAATACAAGGTAGGGAGATCTTCAGGGGGGTAGTGTTAGGTTTATTTAAGGGGGGTTTGGGTGGGTTTAGAATAGGGGTATGTGGGTGGTGGGTTGTAATGTTGGGGGGTGGTATTGTGTTTATCTTTACAGGCAAAAGAGCTGAATTCTTTGGGGCATGCCCCTCAAAAAGCCCTTTTAAGGGCTGGTAAGGTAAAAGAGCTTTGAACTTTTTTAATTTAGAATAGGGCAGGGAAAATTTTTTATTTTGGGGGGGCTTTATTATTTTATTAGGGGGCTTAGAATAGGTGTAATTAGCTTAAAAATCTTGTAATTTTTTTTATTTTTTGTAATTTAGTGTTTGTTTTTGTAATTTAGTTTAGTTTAATTTATTGTATTTTAGTTTAGATATTTGTAGTTTATTTAATTTATTGATAGTGTAGGTGTATTTGTAACTTAGGTTAGGATTTATTTTACAGGTACATTGGTAATTATTTTAACTAGGTAGCGATTAAATAGTTATTAACTATTTAATAGCTATTGTACCTAGTTAAAATAAATACAAAGTTGCCTGTAAAATAAATATAAACCCTAAAATCGTTACAATGTAATTTATTAATTACATTGTAGCTATCTTAGGGTTTATTTTATAGGTAAGTATTTAGATTTAAATAGGAATATTTTCATTAATAATATTAATATTATATTTATTTTAATAAGAGTTTAGTTAGGGATGTTAGAGTTAGATAGGGTTATTATACTTAATATATATATATATATATATATATAATATAATAACTATATTAACCCTAATATAATTAGGGTTAATATAGTTAGTATAGCTGGCGGCGGTGTAGGGGGATTAAATTAGGGGTTAATATTTTTAAAATAGATGGCGGCTGGGTAGATGTCGGCGGGGTAGATGGGTTAGATGTCGGCGGGGTAGATGGGGTAGATGTCGGCGGGGTAGATGGGGTAGATGGCGGCACGGTAGATGTCGGCGGGGTAGATGGGGTAGATGGCGGCACGGTAGATGGCGGCGGGGTAGATGTCGGCGGGGTAGATGGGGTAGATGGCGGTGCGGTAGATGTCGGCGGGGTAGATGGGGTAGATGTCGGGGGGTAGATGGGGTAGATGTAGATGGGGTAGATGGCGGCGCGGTAGATGTCGGCGGGGTAGATGGCGGCGTGGTAGATGGGGTAGATGGCGGCGGGGTAGCTAGGTTAGATGGCGGCGGTTTAGGGGTTAATAACTTTATTAGGTAGCGGCGGGGTCCTTGAGCGGCGGTTTAGGGGTTAAACACTTTATTGGGGATCACGGACCGCGGTTGACAGGTAGATAAGACATTGCGCATGCGTTAGGTGTTCGGAATTGTTTGCACATGCGCTACATGTGAACGAGCATGGATTGTCAATGACGATTTGTTAGGGAACGCATGCGCAGTTTGATTGCGTTACGTGTGCAAAAAGGGGCTGGACGCCACGGGGTATGACCTAGAATTCGTTAAGGGCAATGTCAATCAAATTAGATACGAGGGACAAGATGGCGGGCGGAGGAAGAAAGTAAGCGAAGTAGGTTTATAAATCCTTAGATTATGGTTTTAGTCTTAAATTATAAAAAAAATTATGAATTAAACTAACGTTTATTTTAGGTAATTAAAAAGATGAGGAAGAGTGGTGAACGTGACTTGACATTCACTTTAACAAATAACCGTCCGTATAAGATAAAATGGTGGCGTTCATTGTTAAAACTATGTTGGAGGGTTTGTTTCTTTTCTGGTTGTAATGCTCATCAAATTAAAAACAAAAAAAAAGGAGGTAACGACTTGCTAGTCTCTCTGGAACAGAATATCTAATAACCTGAACTGTTTGATGTTCTTCAAATTATATCATGAGACACAAACAGGTGCAGAGCTTTTATGAAATTCTGTTTAGTTATTATCATTATGTATGTAATTTGTATATGATTATTTTCTTTCCTTGCAAAGGAATAGATATATTTGTCTCCAATTTAGTTTTGTCCCCTAAATAAAAAAAAAAAAGATACTAATTTAAAAATATTCTTACACAATACTCTCGGTAAAAAAACATACATTTACGCTTACCTGATAAATTAGTTTCTTTCACAGTAGTGAGAGTCCACAATCCATTACTCTTGGGAATTACTCTTCTCTACCACTAGGAGGCAAAGATTCCCAAACCCCCAGAGCTTAAAAAAACCTCCTACCTCACACATATCTTAGTCTAACATATAGATAAGGAAAATGAGATAAGAAAAATTAATAAAAGCCAAAAAAGGAAGAGGAAAAAAAGAGGTGCTGAAGAAAAAAACTAACCACAAAATAATTTATCAGGTAAGTATAAATTATGTTTTCTTTCATACAGGTGGTGACAGTCCACAATCTGTTACTTTTGGGAACTAATACCCAAGCTGTGACATCCCCACAAGTAATAACATAAAAGGGAGAGATTTAAAAACATCCCTTTTCACTGAGAAATTAAATCCTCAATCCTAATAAATTCTGTCTTTTTTTTAATGCACTTAAAATAAATCAAAAAGGCAATTTTTTTTTTATCAAACTAAGGAAACTGCCTGAAGAACCTTTATACCAAAGACTGCTTCAGAAGAAGCAAAACATCAAGATGGCAGAATTTAGCAAAAACAGAATTTATGTTTACCTGATAAATTACTTTCTCCAACGGTGTGTCCGGTCCACGGCGTCATCCTTACTTGTGGGATATTCTCTTCCCCAACAGGAAATGGCAAAGAGCCCAGCAAAGCTGGTCACATGATCCCTCCTAGGCTCCGCCTACCCCAGTCATTCGACCGACGTTAAGGAGGAATATTTGCATAGGAGAAACCATATGATACCGTGGTGACTGTAGTTAAAGAAAATAAATTATCAGACCTGATTAAAAAACCAGGGCGGGCCGTGGACCGGACACACCGTTGGAGAAAGTAATTTATCAGGTAAACATAAATTCTGTTTTCTCCAACATAGGTGTGTCCGGTCCACGGCGTCATCCTTACTTGTGGGAACCAATACCAAAGCTTTAGGACACGGATGATGGGAGGGAGCAAATCAGGTCACCTAGATGGAAGGCACCACGGTTTGCAAAACCTTTCTCCCAAAAATAGCCTCAGAAGAAGCAAAAGTATCAAACTTGTAAAATTTGGTAAAAGTGTGCAGTGAAGACCAAGTCGCTGCCCTACATATCTGATCAACAGAAGCCTCGTTCTTGAAGGCCCATGTGGAAGCCACAGCCCTAGTGGAATGAGCTGTGATTCTTTCGGGAGGCTGCCGTCCGGCAGTCTCGTAAGCCAATCTGATGATGCTTTTAATCCAAAAAGAGAACTAAGTTGAGACTCCAAGGAGGAGTCAAAGGTTTGTAAACAGGCTTGATTCTAACCAGAGCCTGAACAAAGGCTTGAACATCTGGCACAGCTGCCATATGTAGATACGCATCCTTTAAATCCACCGTGGTCATGAATTGACCTTCCTGGATGGAAGGAAGAATTGTTCGAATGGTTTCCATCTTGAACGATGGAACCTTGAGAAACTTGTTTAAGATCTTGAGATCTAAGATTGGTCTGAACGTTCCCTCTTTTTTGGGAACTATGAACAGATTGGAGTAGAACCCCATCCCTTGTTCTCCTAATGGAACAGGATGAATCACTCCCATTGTTAACAGGTCTTCTACACAATGTAAGAATGCCTGTCTTTTTATGTGGTCTGAAGACAACTGAGACCTGTGGAACCTCCCCCTTGGGGGAAGCCCCTTGAATTCCAGAAGATAACCTTGGGAGACTATTTCTAGTGTCCAAGGATCCAGAACATCTCTTGCCCAAGCCTGAGCGAAGAGAGAGAGTCTGCCCCCCACCAGATCCGGTCCCGGATCGGGGGCCAACATTTCATGCTGTCTTGGTAGCAGTGGCAGGTTTCTTGGCCTGCTTTCCCTTGTTCCAGCCTTGCATTGGTCTCCAAGCTTGCTTGGCTTGAGAAGTATTACCCTCTTGCTTAGAGGACGTAGCACTTTGGGCTGGTCCGTTTCTACGAAAGGGACGAAAATTAGGTTTATTTTTGGCCTTGAAAGGCCGATCCTGAGGAAGGGCATGGCCCTTACCCCCAGTGATATCAGAGATAATCTCTTTCAAGTCAGGGCCAAACAGCGTTTTCCCCTTGAAAGGAATGTTAAGTAGCTTGTTCTTGGAAGACGCATCAGCTGACCAAGATTTCAACCAAAGCGCTCTGCGCGCCACAATAGCAAACCCAGAATTCTTAGCCGCTAACCTAGCCAATTGCAAAGTGGCGTCTAGGGTGAAAGAATTAGCCAATTTGAGAGCATTGATTCTGTCCATAATCTCCTCATAAGGAGGAGAATCACTATCGACCGCCTTTACCAGCTCATCGAACCAGAAACATGCGGCTGTAGCGACAGGGACAATGCATGAAATTGGTTGTAGAAGGTAACCCTGCTGAACAAACATCTTTTTAAGTAAACCTTCTAATTTTTTATCCATAGGATCTTTGAAAGCACAACTATCTTCTATGGGTATAGTGGTGCGTTTGTTTAAAGTGGAAACCGCTCCCTCGACCTTGGGGACTGTCTGCCATAAGTCCTTTCTGGGGTCGACCATAGGAAACAATTTTTTAAATATGGGGGGAGGGACGAAAGGAATACCGGGCCTTTCCCATTCTTTATTTACAATGTCCGCCACCCGCTTGGGTATAGGAAAAGCTTCTGGGAGCCCCGGGACCTCTAGGAACTTGTCCATTTTACATAGCTTCTCTGGGATGACCAAATTGTCACAATCATCCAGAGTGGATAATACCTCCTTAAGCAGAGCGCGGAGATGTTCCAACTTAAATTTAAACGTAATCACATCAGGTTCAGCTTGTTGAGAAATGTTCCCTGAATCTGTAATTTCTCCCTCAGACAAAACCTCCCTGGCCCCATCAGACTGGTTTAGGGGCCCTTCAGAACCATTATTATCAGCGTCGTCATGCTCTTCAGTATCTAAAACAGAGCAGTCGCGCTTACGCTGATAAGTGTGCATTTTGGCTAAAATGTTTTTGACAGAATTATCCATTACAGCCGTTAATTGTTGCATAGTAAGGAGTATTGGCGCGCTAGATGTACTAGGGGCCTCCTGAGTGGGCAAGACTCGTGTAGACGAAGGAGGGAATGATGCAGTACCATGCTTACTCCCCTCACTTGAGGAATCATCTTGGGCATCATTGTCATTGTCACATAAATCACATTTATTTAAATGAGAAGGAACTCTGGCTTCCCCACATTCAGAACACAGTCTATCTGGTAGTTCAGACATGTTAAACAGGCATAAACTTGATAACAAAGTACAAAAAAACGTTTTAAAATAAAACCGTTACTGTCACTTTAAATTTTAAACTGAACACACTTTATTACTGCAATTGCGAAAAAATATGAAGGAATTGTTCAAAATTCACCAAAATTTCACCACAGTGTCTTAAAGCCTTAAAAGTATTGCACACCAAATTTGGAAGCTTTAACACTTAAAATAACGGAACCGGAGCCGTTTTTAACTTTAACCCCTTTACAGTCCCTGGTATCTGCTTTGCTGAGACCCAACCAAGCCCAAAGGGGAATACGATACCAAATGACGCCTTCAGAAAGTCTTTTCTATGTATCTGAGCTCCTCACACATGCGACTGCATGTCATGCCTCTCAAAAACAAGTGCGCAACACCGGCGCGAAAATGAGGCTCTGCCTATGATTTGGGAAAGCCCCTAAAGAATAAGGTGTCTAAAAAAGTGCCTGCCGATATAATCTTATCAAAATACCCAGATTAAATGATTCCTCAAGGCTAAATATGTGTTAATAATGAATCGATTTAGCCCAGAAAAAGTCTACAGTCTTAATAAGCCCTTGTGAAGCCCTTATTTACTATCTTAATAAACATGGCTTACCGGATCCCATAGGGAAAATGACAGCTTCCAGCATTACATCGTCTTGTTAGAATGTGTCATACCTCAAGCAGCAAGAGACTGCTCACTGTTCCCCCAACTGAAGTTAATTCCTCTCAACAGTCCTGTGTGGAACAGCCATGGATTTTAGTAACGGTTGCTAAAATCATTTTCCTCATACAAACAGAAATCTTCATCTCTTTTCTGTTTCTGAGTAAATAGTACATACCAGCACTATTTTAAAATAACAAACTCTTGATTGAATAATAAAAACTACAGTTAAACACTAAAAAACTCTAAGCCATCTCCGTGGAGATGTTGCCTGTACAACGGCAAAGAGAATGACTGGGGTAGGCGGAGCCTAGGAGGGATCATGTGACCAGCTTTGCTGGGCTCTTTGCCATTTCCTGTTGGGGAAGAGAATATCCCACAAGTAAGGATGACGCCGTGGACCGGACACACCTATGTTGGAGAAATAAGACCAATTAGCTGCCTTGCAGATCTGATCAACTGAAGCTTTATTCTTGAAAGCCCAAGAAGTGGCAACTGACCTAGAAGAATGAGCAGTAATCCGCTGTAGTGGAGGCTGACCTGCCTCCAAGTAAGCTTTGTGAATCAAAACTTTCAACCCAGAGGCCAAAGAAGCAGAAGAAGCTTTCTGGCCCTTCCAAGGACCAGAAAAAAGAGTGAACAAACTGGAAGTCCTTAGTAGCATCAATGTAATATTTTTTATTTTTTTTTTATTTTTTTTTTATTTATTTTTTTTTCGGGTGCAAAACCAAGCCCTAAATTTTTTTTTTTTTTTTTAATAAAGTTTTTATTGAGATTATTCAGAAATACAACTTTATGCATACATTCAGAAGTTGGGGAATCTAATACTTGATATGGTACAATTATGTCAAACAGTAGAATACAAAGACAAGTAAATAACAACCTATTGCTCACACCCAACTACTGAACTCCAGCAATTAACCTCCTTTAATGTTTCTATGTGTGAGTGTCCCCCAAAACTGCAACAGGTCACTCTTGGACCTCTGATAATTAAAGTAGCTCAATAAGGGGGCTCTAATGATAAGTACGGCCACTTTTGGGCCTTAAGTAGTTAATTAAACATATTAGGGGAAAATCTGAAACCTCAGCTTTATAGTCTCTACTTTAGAGGGTTTCCTCATATGGCACATAAGGTCACTCTTGTACCTTAAAACACTTATGTATTCTAGAGGAAAATTAGTTTTTGAAATGGCCACTTTTGGGCCTGCATATGTATTTAATATGGAAAAAGTCATATTGATGAGGGATCCATCATTACTAATATTTTAGGGTGAGAAAACAACTAAACAAAAAAAACAACAAATGAACAGATGGGGTAAAGGCCTACCGGCAAGCATTGTCACATAAAACAGAAATAACAGAAAACACAGATCAGGCATGGGTTCACGTGCCCTACTTCACTCTCAGAAAACTTTGTCTGCTAATACTGCTTGGTTACAAGAGCTGGGGGGGCAAAATTTACCAGACCTCTCATATCAGTATAGCCCAAAACATACGGGTGACAAAAAAAACAAAAAGTCTGTTTAAGAG
This sequence comes from Bombina bombina, assembly GCF_027579735.1. Classification (NCBI taxonomy): domain Eukaryota; kingdom Metazoa; phylum Chordata; class Amphibia; order Anura; family Bombinatoridae; genus Bombina; species Bombina bombina. The sequence goes on from NC_069504.1 coordinate 115,194,104, forward strand.
TGCAAGAGAAGTAATACATCTGTGGGGGCGAAATGTCCGGGTGAATATCTTCAATGTAATATTTTAGAATCAGATAAGGAAGTTAACAAGAAAGAGCAGATAACTCAGAAGGTGGAAACAGATAAGCAGGCTGAAAATGCCAAGGAAATACTACAGCATCCACTAAATCTGCCTGAGGATCCCTGGACCTCACAAAGTACCTGAGGCTATCAGATCTATCTCTGGGAGACCCCAAAAGATCCAGAATCTGATGGAACCAATCCTGGTGAAGAGACCACTCCCATAGATGTAGAGATTGACAATTGAGAAAGTCTGCCTCCCAGTTGTTCACTCCTGGAATATGAATTGCAGAGACTAGACAAGAATTGGTTTCTGCCCTTAAGAGAATCTGGGACACCTCCATTATTGCCAGGAACTGAGAGTTCCCACCTAATAGTTGATATAAGATACTGCTGTGACATTGTCTGTCTGGAAATGGAGGTGAGACTCTCTCTTCAACAGAGGCCAAGCTTGAAGGGCACTGAAAATTGCACAGAGTTCAAGAACATCGATTGGAAACCTCGCCTCCCGAGGATCCCAAACCCTGTGTGCTGTTAGAGACCACCAAACTGCTTCACAATCTGAAAGACTGGCATCTGTAGTGATTACAGTCCAGGTAGGAAGAGCAAAAGAAGCCCTCTGAATAATAAACTGATGATCCTGCCAGGTATGGAAAAACTGCAATACCCTGAGACCTGATGACAAACAAAAGAGCACCCAGAACCATTGTGAATATTCTTGGAGCTGGATGCAGACCAAATGGTAGAGCAACAAACTGAAAATGCATGTCCAGAAAGGCAAACCTCAGAAACTGGAAATGATCTCTGAGAATAGGAACATGAAGGTAAGCATCCTTTAAATCTATTGTGAACATAAACGGACCTTGCTGAACAAAAGGCAGAATAGTCTGAATAATTTCCATTCTGAAAGATAGAATCCTTACAAACCTAACAAACAATACCAGAGCTGCTAGAAATGTTTTTAATTTATTCACAAAATATATTTAAAAAGGCTTACATGTGAATAAATTAAACAAGCACAAACACGCCTTTCAAACCTGTTCAGAGCTTTTAGATCTAGAACTTGTCTGAAAGTACCTTACTTCTTTGGAATAATGAAGAAATTTGAATACAATCCCATCCCCTGTTCCTGTAAAGAAACTGGAACAATCACTCCCATATCTTCCAGATCTGAGACAGACTGAAGAAAAGCTTGAGCTTTTACAGGATTCCTTGGAACATTGGACAGAAAAAAACTTCCTCTGGGAGGCCTTGTTCTGAATCCTATTAGATATCCATGAGAAACAATATTCCAAACCCAGGGGTCTGGAAAAGATTGAAACCAATGCTCCTTAAAAAAGGCTTAAAGGGATATGAAACACAATTTTTTTCTTTCATAATTCAGATAGGAGCATGCAAGTTTAAGCAACTTACTAATTTACTTCTATTATCAAATGTTCTTCATTTTATTTGTATCGTTATTTGAAAAGCAGGAATGTAAGATTAGGAGACAGCTCATTTTCGGTTCAGCACATGGGTAGCACTTGCTGATTGGTGCAAAACAGTATTCCTGGTCTCAGAGCACTTAGCACTTGTAGAAGGTAAATTCTGAACAGACCTTTTACGCTTGTTTAAAGGCAGGAGAGCAGCCAATGCCTTAGAAACTGCAGCCATGATAACATTTTCACAGTAGGTGACACCACATCAGCATTATCCTGTAATTAACAAACAGGATGTTCATTAGTACCCAGAGAAACAGCTTTAGATTGGTCTGATTGCATTAACAAATAAATATAAACATGAGCCACATAAATGTGCTGGAGAAGGCATGTCAGCTCTCTTACAATAAGCACACCTAATAATGGTAGAAAGGTGTTCAGGAGACACAGTTACTTGGGTAGATTTAGGGACAGAATCCAGCTGCTCCATTACAACAAAGCACTGCAATAAACACTATAACTCCCTTAAAAAGTTTTTGAGGAATGGAAGACACTTACCCCCCTCCTAAGTAGCTTTTTAACAACCGATTTACAAATACAATGTGCGCTTAGCCGAGCTGCAAAACAAAGCAGGGGAAATTAACATTAAATCTGAGGACAGATAACGCTTCTAGTACGCGCAAAAAAACCTGACATCTAAAAAGGGGACGTGTGCAAACCCGAAAAAAATCAACCGACACATGCAAAACAGCAAGGGAATAGTGAAAAATCTGCCCCAGAACCATATATATTAGCAAATAAATAACTTTAAAAGTGCCCAAAACATAGCTATATGAGTGTCTAGTTAATAAATTACTTACTAATAGACACTCGTCCACTGGCAAACATGCAGCAGACAGCCATACAAGTACTGAAACATATCAGCAGAGGTTATGGAATAGGAGTATATTGTAGATCCATAAAGGGAGGCAAAACACAAATCCCTGTGACCAATTATAAAGGGTTTATGAAAAATTTCCCATGAGGTGAAAAAAAATAATCACAAACCATACCCAATATACTTCCCTCTGACAAGCACTATACTCTGAGGGGAAACCATCCTCTATATAGACTGAAAATTCCTCTCTCTATAGATTCAAATGCACATCTTCATTCTTCAAACACCTCAAGCGGAGGTAAAGACTAAGGTATGTGTGGAGTTTTATAGAGCTCTTGGGGTATGGGAATCTTTGCCTCCTCCTAAGGGTATAGAAGAGTAATTCCCAAGAGTAATGGATTGTGGGCTCTCACCACTTGTATGAAAGAAATGTTTGATTCATAAGTGTAGAGCAAATGACTGCTGTTAATCAATTTCCTTCCAGAGACTGCTGCAACACAACACATAGGAGTTTTTTTGAGGGGAGCAGCGCTGTCGTAGCAGCTTGTGTATTCCCAACATAGGCTGTATCTTTGTCTCCCCAACACTCCATTTTACCCGCTCTAGCCAATAATCAATTTGGCAGTGATTTTTCGCCGTCCCTAGCTGTCAATAGCACAAGAATAGAACATGCACAATATTATGTCATTTTGGTACCATATTTGTAATGAATAGAAACAAATGATTCCTTTAATTTAGCTATTTAAAAAAAAATGGTGTTTTAAGTGTCCAGTTCATTTGCAAAAAATTTACTGGACAGCCTTTTGAAACATTTGACTGCTGAGTTAATAACTTGACATCTTGCAACCCTACTAGAGTGGCTGATGTTCCTCCACTAACACAACCTCTATAGTGCAAACATTGAGTTACAATATGCATCTATTCAACTCACAAAATTTCCTTGCATTTCTGATTCAATTGACAAGAGAATTTGCATAGTTAGACCAATATGGATGTGCATTGTAACCCAATACAGAAGTACTCTATCAGATCACATAATCAACACTGCCTGCGCATTCCAGAAGAAAGGCTTTACCTGAAAGTGAGATGCTACTTCGCTAGAACCTTATAATATATTAGCTTGATAAACAGACACAGAAAGTTTCTGGCTATAAAATATCCATTACGTGAGGCTCAAAAGCATAGTACATAAAGGCCATCAGATACTGATCACAAATAAAACAGAATAAACCTGCTTCTTTAGTTTATCACCTTAGCCTGTATTCAAGAAAGAAAAGAAGCAGCCGCTAATAAAGCCCGATAACAATAAATCCTTGGAAGCTCACCTCCTCCTTGCTACACGTACGCTCCTGCTGCCTGCTCAATACTCTCCGGTTCTGGCAAGTCCCGGTTGCACACAGAGAACCGTCAGCGGCAGAATCCTCCGGAGACTAAACCCAGGGTGAGAACACATATCACCGTGCTCCCCCCAGGAAGGTCGATCACGGGTTGCTTTGAGCTATGCAGAGGGATGATGGGAGCCGTTCGCCCGATCTGTCCAGGCTCTGTAGGTAGTATGCGGGCAACACAGTTCAGGCTGTTCAGGCTATGGCAGGCAATAGGAAGGTACAGGCAAATATAAAGTGTGATGCATAAGTATCTCTAGGGTGCCAGGAAATCCCAGATGGACGTTCCTAAAGGGTGGGAGACTCCTTGTAGTCCCCAATTAGAAAATTCATACAAAAGAAGGGTATCAGGAACTCCATGATGTCTTTATTCCAAACTTTAAAATCTGGTACAGGATACAGGTAATGATTGGTCTTACGCATTTCTGCTGACCGCCGTAATCATAGACCTGCCTATACTTTATACTTGCCTGCACCTTTCGCCATAGCCCACACATTGCCTGCCATAGCCTGAACAGCCTGAACTGTGTTGCCCGCAAACTACCTACAGAGCCTGGACTGATTTTATTTTTCACATCATAAAGTTACTGATACCCATCTTTTGTATGAATATATTAGCATGTTACTTCACTACACAAAATGCATTCAATTAACACGTGTGCTCCCAAGAAAATCCAGTATTGAAATAACAATGCTACCAGGTACACTGCAGACAGAAATGGAATGATTAAACATACTGATAAAGTAATCATCTGTATGCAAATACACTGTCTCATTTTTTTTAATAACAAATAAACCTACATAGTATAATCAGATCAAACACTCAATGTGATTTGTTGATTACCAGTGAAAATCTTGAACTCATCTGTCCTATGCAGATGTGGTTTGTTAATGCTTTATAAATACTATGCAGCTCACCTAAATAGATTATCACAGAACCTGTTAACAATCAGCAGACAGCAATGAAAACCACAAATGGAATTACGAATCTAGTTTGGCAGCAAAAACTGCACTTAACAAAACCATATCCCCACTGCATGGGAAGGACAGTTCAGCTACTCTTTGCTTTCCGTTAATGTCAACATTATATTTCCATTACTTTTACCTTTTATTAAAAATAAAAGCATTGTATTTAATTAAATAATTATAGGCGTCATATTGTTTATAGGTCACGACAAAAAGTAGTGAAGCGAAACTAGGAAACTGTAATTAAAAGCATATCTATGGCCATGGTCCTGATGTTTAATCCATTTTCTCTTCTTCATATTCCCATGACTTGTTTATGGTTTAAATAATAAACACACAAATAATTGTAGTTACATTAGAGGTATAAAACTACACCAACACCCACCCACCATATGTTTTGTAGTTCCTTTACTGATTACCTCTGCAGAGGCCAATTAGGGAGATATGTGTGACAGAGTTAAGCATATAAAATCTGCAGTATGCACTTAAATTCTCAGAACTGGAAAACCCACATTTTTTTCACAGTTAAATTAAAGGACAGAGCGAAAATAACATAATTTATGTAAGAACTTACCTGATAAATTCATTTCTTTCATATTAGCAAGAGTCCATGAGCTAGTGACGTATGGGATATACATTCCTACCAGGAGGGGCAAAGTTTCCCAAACCTCAAAATGCCTATAAATACACCCCTCACCACACCCACAACTCAGTTTAACGAATAGCCAAGAAGTGGGGTGATAAAAAAGTGCGAAAGCATATAAAATAAGGAATTGGAATAATTGTGCTTTATACAAAATCATAACCACCACAAAAAAAGGGCGGGCCTCATGGACTCTTGCTAATATGAAAGAAATGAATTTATCAGGTAAGTTCTTACATAAATTATGTTTTCTTTCATGTAATTAGCAAGAGTCCATGAGCTAGTGACGTATGGGATAATGACTACCCAAGATGTGGATCTTTCCACACAAGAGTCACTAGAGAGGGAGGGATAAAATAAAGACAGCCAATTCCTGCTGAAAATAATCCACACCCAAAAATAAAGTTTAACGAAAAACATAAGCAGAAGATTCAAACTGAAACCGCTGCCTGAAGTACTTTTCTACCAAAAACTGCTTCAGAAGAAGAAAACACATCAAAATGGTAGAATTTAGTAAAAGTATGCAAAGAGGACCAAGTTGCTGCTTTGCAAATCTGGTCAACCGAAGCTTCATTCCTAAACGCCCAGGAAGTAGAAACTGACCTAGTAGAATGAGCTGTAATTCTCTGAGGCGGAGTTTTACCAGACTCAACATAGGCAAGATGAATTAAAGATTTCAACCAAGATGCCAAAGAAATGGCAGAAGCTTTCTGGCCTTTTCTAGAACCGGAAAAGATAACAAATAAACTAGAAGTCTTACGGAAAGATTTCGTAGCTTCAACATAATATTTCAAAGCTCTAACAACATCCAAAGAATGCAACGATTTCTCCTTAGAATTCTTAGGATTAGGACATAATGAAGGAACCACAATTTCTCTACTAATGTTGTTGGAATTCACAACTTTAGGTAAAAATTCAAAAGAAGTTCGCAACACCGCCTTATCCTGATGAAAAATCAGAAAAGGAGACTCACAAGAAAGAGCAGATAATTCAGAAACTCTTCTGGCAGAAGAGATGGCCAAAAGGAACAAAACTTTCCAAGAAAGTAATTTAATGTCCAATGAATGCATAGGTTCAAACGGAGGAGCTTGAAGAGCTCCCAGAACCAAATTCAAACTCCAAGGAGGAGAAATTGACTTAATAACAGGTTTTATACGAACCAAAGCTTGTACAAAACAATGAATATCAGGAAGAATAGCAATCTTTCTGTGAAAAAGAACAGAAAGAGCAGAGATTTGTCCTTTCAAAGAACTTGCGGACAAACCCTTATCTAAACCATCCTGAAGAAACTGTAAAATTCTCGGTATTCTAAAAGAATGCCAAGAAAAATGATGAGAAAGACACCAAGAAATAAAAGTCTTCCAGACTCTATAATATATCTCTCGAGATACAGATTTACGAGCCTGTAACATAGTATTAATCACAGAGTCAGAGAAACCTCTTTGACCAAGAATCAAGCGTTCAATCTCCATACCTTTAAATGTAAGGATTTCAGATCCTGATGGAAAAAAGGACCTTGTGACAGAAGGTCTGGTCTTAATGGAAGAGTCCACGGTTGGCAAGAGGCCATCCGGACAAGATCCGCATACCAAAACCTGTGAGGCCATGCCGGAGCTACCAGCAGAACAAACGAGCATTCCTTCAGAATCTTGGAGATTACTCTTGGAAGAAGAACTAGAGGCGGAAAGATATAGGCAGGATGATACGTCCAAGGAAGTGATAATGCATCCACTGTCTCCGCCTGAGGATCCCGGGATCTGGACAGATACCTGGGAAGTTTCTTGTTTAGATGGGACGCCATCAGATCTATTTCTGGAAGTTCCCACATTTGAACAATCTGAAGAAATACCTCTGGGTGAAGAGACCATTCGCCCGGATGCAACGTTTGGCGACTGAGATAATCCGCTTCCCAATTGTCTATACCTGGGATATGAACCGCAGAGATTAGACAGGAGCTGGATTCCGCCCAAACCAAAATTCGAGATACTTCTTTCATAGCCAGAGGACTGTGAGTCCCTCCTTGATGATTGATGTATGCCACCGTTGTGACATTGTCTGTCTGAAAACAAATGAACGATTCTCTCTTCAGAAGAGGCCAAGACTGAAGAGCTCTGAAAATTGCATGGAGTTCCAAAATATTGATCGGTAATCTCACCTCCTGAGATTCCCAAACTCCTTGTGCCGTCAGAGATCCCCACACAGCTCCCCAACCTGTGAGACTTGCATCTGTTGAAATTACAGTCCAGGTCGGAAGCACAAAAGAAGCCCCCTGAATTAAACGATGGTGATCTGTCCACCATGTTAGAGAGTGTCGAACAATCGGTTTTAAAGATATTAATTGAGATATCTTCGTGTAATCCATGCACCATTGCTTCAGCATACAGAGCTGAAGAGGTCGCATTTGAAAACGAGCAAAGGGGATCGCGTCCGATGCAGCAGTCATAAGACCTAGAATTTCCATGCATAAGGCTACCGAAGGGAATGATTGTGACTGAAGGTTTCGACAAGCTGAAATCAATTTTAGACGTCTCTTGTCTGTTAAAGACAGAGTCATGGACACTGAATCCATCTGGAAACCCAGAAAGGTTACCCTTGTCTGAGGAATCAAAGAACTTTTTGGTAAATTGATCCTCCAACCATGATCTTGAAGAAACAACACAAGTCGATTCGTATGAGATTCTGCTAAATGTAAAGACTGAGCAAGTACCAAGATATCGTCCAAATAAGGAAATACCACAATACCCTGTTCTCTGATTACAGACAGAAGGGCACCGAGAACCTTTGTAAAAATTCTTGGAGCTGTAGCTAGGCCAAACGGCAGAGCCACAAACTGGTAATGCTTGTCCAGAAAAGAGAATCTCAGGAACTGATAATGATCTGGATGAATCGGAATATGCAGATATGCATCCTGTAAATCTATTGTGGACATATAATTCCCTTGCTGAACAAAAGGCAAGATAGTCCTTACAGTTACCATCTTGAACGTTGGTATTCTTACATAACGATTCAATATTTTTAGATCCAGAACTGGTCTGAAGGAATTCTCCTTCTTTGGTACAATGAAGAGATTTGAATAAAACCCCATCCCCTGTTCCGGAACTGGAACTGGCATAATTACTCCAGTCAACTCTAGATCTGAAACACATTTCAGAAATGCTTGAGCTTTTACTGGATTTACTGGGACACGGTAAAGAAAAAATCTCTTTGCAGGAGGTCTCATCTTGAAACCAATTCTGTACCCTTCTGAAACAATGCTCTGAATCCAAAGATTGTGAACAGAATTGATCCAAATTTCTTTGAAAAAACGTAACCTGCCCCCTACCAGCTGAGCTGGAATGAGGGCCGCACCTTCATGTGGACTTAGAAGCAGGCTTTGCCTTTCTAGCTGGCTTGGATTTATTCCAGACTGGAGATGGTTTCCAAACTGAAACTGCTCCTGAGGATGAAGGATCAGGCTTTTGTTCTTTGTTGAAACGAAAGGAACGAAAACGATTAGCCCTGTTTTTACCTTTAGATTTTTTATCCTGTGGTAAAAAAGTTCCTTTCCCACCAGTAACAGTTGAAATAATGGAATCCAACTGAGAACCAAATAATTTGTTACCCTGGAAAGAAATGGAAAGTAAAGTTGATTTAGAAGCCATATCAGCATTCCAAGTTTTAAGCCATAAAGCTCTTCTAGCTAAAATAGCTAGAGACATAAACCTGACATCAACTCTGATAATATCAAAAATGGCATCACAGATAAAATTATTAGCATGCTGTAGAAGAATAATAATATCATGAGAATCATGATGTGTTACTTGTTGCGCTAAAGTTTCCAACCAGAAAGTTGAAGCTGCAGCAACATCAGCCAAAGATATAGCAGGTCTAAGAAGATTACCTGAACACAGATAAGCTTTTCTTAGAAAGGATTCAATTTTCCTATCTAAAGGATCCTTAAACGAAGTACCATCTGACGTAGGAATAGTAGTACGTTTAGCAAGGGTAGAAATAGCCCCATCAACTTAAGGGATTTTGTCCCAAAATTCTAATCTGTCAGACGGCACAGGATATAATTGCTTAAAACGTTTAGAAGGAGTAAATGAATTACCCAATTTATCCCATTCTTTGGAAATTACTGCAGAAATAGCATTAGGAACAGGAAAAACTTCTGGAATAACCACAGGAGCTTTAAATACCTTATCCAAACGTTTAGAATTAGTATCAAGAGGACCAGAATCCTCTATTTCTAAAGAAATTAGTACTTCTTTAAGTAAAGAACGAATAAATTCCATTTTAAATAAATATGAAGATTTATCAGCATCAACCTCTGAGACAGAATCCTCTGAACCAGAAGAGACATCAGAATCAGAATGATGATGTTCATTTAAAAATTCATCTGTAGGGTGAGAAGTTTTAAAAGATTTTTTACGTTTACTAGAAGGAGAAATAACAGACATAGCCTTCTTTATGGATTCAGAAACAAAATCTCTTATATTATCAGGAACATTCTGCACCTTAGATGTTGAAGGAACTGCAACAGGCAATGGTACTTTACTAAAGGAAATATTATCTGCTTTAACAAGTTTGTCATGACAATCAATACAAACAACAGCTGGAGAAATAGCTACCAAAAGTTTACAGCAGATACACTTAGCTTTGGTAGATCCAGCTAGACAGCGATTTTCCTGTAGTATCTTCTGACTCAGATGCAACGTGAGACATCTTGCAATATGTAAGAGAAAAAACAACATATATATAAAGCAAAATTGATCAAATTCCTTAAATGACAGTTTCAGGAATGGGAAAAAATGCCAAAGAACAAGCTTCTAGCAACCAGAAGCAATGAAAAATAAGACTTAAATAATGTGGAGACAAAAGCGACGCCCATATTTTTCGCGCCAATAAGACGCCCACATTATTTGGCGCCTAAATGCTTTTTGGCGCCAAAATGACTCCACATCCGGAACGCCGACATTTTTGGCGCAAAATAACGTCAAAAAAATGACGCAACTTCCGGCGACACGTATGACGCCGGAAACGGAAATGAATTTTTTGCGCCAAAAAAGTCCGCGCCAAAAATGACGCAATAAAATGAAGCATTTTCAGCCCCCGCGAGCCTAACAGCCCACAGGGAAGAGTCAAATTTTTGAAGGTAAGAAAAAATGATTAAATCAAATGCATTATCCCAAATATGAAACTGACTGTCTGAAAATAAGGAAAGTTGAACATTCTGAGTCAAGGCAAATAAATGTTTGAATACATATATTTAGAACTTTATAAACAAAGTGCCCAACCATAGCTTAGAGTGTCACAGAAAATAAGATTTACTTACCCCAGGACACTCATCTACATGTTTGTAGAAAGCCAAACCAGTACTGAAACGAGAATCAGCAGAGGTAATGGTATATATAAGAGTATATCGTCGATCTGAAAAGGGAGGTAAGAGATGAATCTCTACGACCGATAACAGAGAACCTATGAAATAGACCCCGTAGAAGGAGATCACTGCATTCAAATAGGCAATACTCTCCTCACATCCCTCTGACATTCACTGCACGCTGAGAGGAAAACCGGGCTCCAACTTGCTGCGGAGCGCATATCAACGTAGAATCTAGCACAAACTTACTTCACCACCTCCATCGGAGGCAAAGTTTGTAAAACTGAATTGTGGGTGTGGTGAGGGGTGTATTTATAGGCATTTTGAGGTTTGGGAAACTTTGCCCCTCCTGGTAGGAATGTATATCCCATACGTCACTAGCTCATGGACTCTTGCTAATTACATGAAAGAAAAAAGAATATTTCATGTGTTTCATGTTCCTTTAAGAAAACTAAACATATTGAATTTAAATATAACTAACATCTTTATAACTCGTTCAAGCAAAAGTAACAAAACAAACACTTTTTTCCTTAATTTTTCATTCATTATGAAAAAGCTCTCCTTATCCCACTCACAAAAAGACTTTAAAATTAAAAATATCCACAGGTTACATTTTGATATTGTTGTTTATTTTCATCTAGGGTCAACTGACACAACTTTATTGGTAGATTTGAACACATGCCCACAATCCACAAATCTGAATCACTGTCCTAAATATTCCTGCCACCGGTAGTGAGATCCTGGTGTACTCAAAGGGACATTGTACACTAGATTTTTCTTTTCATAAATGTTTTGTAGAATCCATTTATAAAGCCCACCTGGAAGAGTTTTTATAACAATGTATAGTTCTGCTTATTTTTTAACATTTAACATTGTGCTGATTTTCAGACTAGTAAACAAGCCCCAAAGTATCAGATGTACACATGTGTTTATATAAACAGGAGCAAGCAGGAGTCTGCAATCTGTTTTTTTCATATGCATGAAAGGTGGGAGGGTGGGGAGTGTCTGCTTACTGCTTTTACCAGCCCCTTTCACTGGGTGTCCCAGCCTAACTTCATCAACAGTGCTAAACTGGGAGCTTTGAAGTATGTTTTTACAAGGTTTTATACAGGAATTTTAGATCAGTATCTGTGCATATTCGTCTTTATAGTATTTTCTTTATAAAAATAATGCAGAATTGCTTGAGTGAGGTTACACCAAGATAATCTTCACATTGGGTCTTAAGTATCTCACTCTCTTGGAAATCTATTTATTAAAGTTTTCCCTTCTGTGGGAGACAAGATCCTATCTCTCTAAAGTCAAATGAAAATAAGCATCAAAAATGTGATATTTATATATATCTATCACCTATATCTATCTCTTTCTCTATACAGATGGATTTATTTATTTTTAATGGGTTTTAACGCCACATACATAAAGTTAATGTTCCATATAAAAAAAAAAACACATTCAAACTACACACACATAGGAATGTGAAATGTCAGGATTAAGGAAACTAGTAAAGTCCGTAATGACAATCCTCAAACCATGTAGCATTGCTAAAATCCCTCTAAATCCTCTTATCATGTTCACTGGTATTTTAAAATAATATTCATATAATCCCGTTTTTGCACACAAACTGAATTTCCACATCAGTGTTCTAAGTGACGTCTACGTGGGGAAACAAAATGCTAAATAATATGCAGCTATAACATTTAGCATAACTTATTGATCATGCTATTATTATTTCATTCTAAAACTGTAATTGAGAAAACAATATACAGTGATATTCTTCAGCACTCTTTATTGTCTCTGAAACAGGGAATCACATTTTCACCCACAGAAATATCCTTCTACACAAAATAACACCTCATCTTCACTTTGCTCTTTAGATTAACTCTCCCGTCTACTCTCCAAATCCATTCTCTGGTTTAGACTCAGTGGATTAAAACTTTATTGTGAGATTTATGTAAGTAATGTATAAGAGTTCCACAAGTGATACTGGTTACCAATCCACACTTCAGACAAATACAATGTCTTCAAAGCACATGAGCATTGCACTCTGGGTTAAAGGGATCCTAAATCCAGATTTTTTCTTTAATGATTCTGATAGAGCATGCAATTTTAAGCAACTTTCCAATTTACTCCTATTATCACTTTTCCCTTGTTCTCTTGGCTTTAAAATGCAAATAAATAAAAACAGGGTCTAAATATATTTGTCCTTAAGGTCTTTAAAAGATAATTTATGTAAGAACTTACCTGATAAATGCATTTCTTTCATATTGGCAAGAGTCCATGAGCTAGTGACGTATGGGATATACAATCCTACCAGGAGGGGCAAAGTATCCCAAACCTCAAAATGCCTATAAATACACCCCTCACCACACCCACAATTCAGTTTAACGAATAGCCTAGTAGTGGGGTGATAAAGAAAGAAGTAAAAAGCATCAACAAAGGAATCTGGAAATAATTGTGATTTATACAGAAAAATCATAACCACCATAAAAAAGGGTGGGCCTCAAGGACACTTGCCAATATGAAAGAAATGAATTTATCAGGTAAGTTCTTACATAAATTATGTTTTCTTTCATGTAATTGGCAAGAGTCCATGAGCTAGTGAAGTATGGGATATCAATACCCAAGATGTGGAACTCCACGCAAGAGTCACTAGAGAGGGAGGGATAAAATAAAAAACAGCCATTTTCCGCTGAAAAAATAATCCACAACCCAAATTATAAGTTTATTCTTTAATGACAAGAAAAACTTAAAACATCAGCAGAAAAACCAAACTGAAACAGCTACCTGAAGAACTTTTCTACCAAAGACTGCTTCTGAAGAAGCAAATACATCAAAAAAGTTGAATTTAGTAAATGTATGCAATGATGACCAATTTGCCGCTTTGCAAATCTGATCAACTGAAGCTTCATTCTTAAAAGCCCACGATGTGGAGACTGATCTAGTAGAATGAGCTGTAATTCTCTGAGGCGGGGCCTGACCCGACTCTTAATAAGCTTGAAGAATCAAAAGCTTTAACCAAGAAGCCAAGGAAATAGCAGAAGCCTTCTGACCTTTCCTAGAACTAGAGAATATAACAAATAGACTAGAAGTCTTTCTGAAATCTTTAGTAGCTTCAACATAATATTTCAAAGCTCTCACCACATCCAAAGAATTCTTAGGATTAGGACACAAGGAAGGGACAACAATTTCTCTACTAATGTTGTTAGAATTCACAACCTTAGGTAAGAACTTAAATTAAGTCCGCAAAACCGCCTTATCCTGATGAAAAATCAGAAAAGGAGATTCACAAGAAAGAGCAGAAAGCTCAGAAACTCTTCTAGCAGAAGGCCAAAAGGAACAACACTTTCCAAGAAAGTAGTTTAATGTCCAAAGAGTGCATAGGCTCAAATGGAGGAGCCTGTAACGCCCTCAAAACCAAATTAAGACTCCAAGGAGGATAAATTGAATTAATGACAGGCTTAATACGAACTACAGCCTGTACAAAACAGTGAATATCAGAAGTATAGCAATCTTTCTTTGAAATAAAACAGAAAGAGCAGAGATTTGTCCCTTCAAAGTACTTGCAGACAAACCTGTATCCAAACCATCCTGAAGAAACTGTAAAATTCTAGGAATTCTAAAAGAATGCCAAGAGAATTTATGAGAAGAACACCATAAAATGTAAGTCTTCCAAACTCGATAATAAATCTTCCTAGAGACAGATTTACGAGCTTGTAACATAGTATTAATTACTGAGTCAGAGAAACCTCTATGACTTAGCACTAAGCGTTTAATTTCCATACCTTCAAATTTAATGATTTGAGATCCTGATGGAAAAACGGACCTTGAGACAGTAGGTCCGGCCTTAACGGAAGTGGCCAAGGTTGGCAACTGGACATCCGAACAAGATCCGCATACCAAAACCTGTGGGGCCATGCTGGAGCCACCAGCAACATAAATGATTGTTTCATGATGATTTTGGAGATCACTCTTGGAAGAAGTACTAGAGGCGGGAAGATATAAGCAGGTTGATAACACCAAGGAAGTGTCAGTGCATCCACTGCTTCCGCCTGAGAATCCCTGGACCTGGACAGGTATCTGGGAAGTTTCTTGTTTAGATGAGAAGCCACCAGATCTATTTCTGGAAGACCCCACATCTGAACAATCTGAGAAAACACATCCGGATGGAGAGACCACTCCCTCTTGGATGTAAAGTCTGACGGCTGAGGTAATCCGCCTCCCAATTGTCTACACCTGGGATATGAACAGCAGAAATTAGACAGGAGCTGGATTCCGCCAAAACAATATCCGAGATACTTCTTTCATAGCTTGGGGACTGTGAGTCCCACCCTGATGATTGAGATATGACACCGTTGTAATATTGTCTGTCTGAAAACAAATGAACGGTTCTCTCTTCAACAGAGGCCAAAACTGAAGAGCTGTGAGAATTGCACTGAGTTCTAAAATATTGATTGGTAATCTCGCCTCTTGAGATTTCCAAACCCCTTGTGCTGTCAGAGATCCCCAGACAGCTCCCCAACCTGAAAGACTCGCATCTGTTGTGATCACAGTCCAGGTTGGCCGAACAAAAGAGGCCCCTTGAACTAAACGCTGGTGATTTAACCACCACGTCAGAGAGTGTCGAACATTGGGATTTAAGGATATTAATTGTGAAATGTTGGTATAATCCCGGCACCATTGATTCAGCATACAAAGCTGGAGAGGTCTCATGTGAAAACGAGCAAAAGGAATCGCATCCGATGCTGCAGTCATGAGGCCTAAAACTTCCATGCACATAGCCACTGAAGGGAATGACTGAGACTGAAGGTGCCGACATGCTGCAACCAATTTCAAACGTCTCTTGTCTGTTAGAGACAGAGTCATGGACACTGAATCTATCTGGAAGCCTAAAAAGGTGACCCTTGTCTGAGGAATCAAGAAACTTTTTGGTAAATTGATCCTCCAACCATGTTTTCGAAGAAACAACACTAGTTGATTCATGTGAGATTCTGCAGAACGTAAAGACTGAGCTAGTAACAAGATATTGTCCAAATAAGGAAACACCACAATACCCTGTTCTCTGATTACAGAGAGTAGGGCACCCAGAACCTTTGAAAAGATTCTTGGAGCTGTTGCTAGGCCAAATGGAAGAGCAGCAAATTGGTAATGCTTGTCTAGAAAAGAGAATCTCAGGAACTGATAATGTTCTGGATGAATCGGAATATGTGGGTAAACATCCTGCAAGTCTATTGTAGACATATAATGTCCTTGCTGAACCAAAGGCAGAACAGTCCTTATAGTCACCATCTTGAAAGTTGGTACTCTTACATAACGATTCAAAATTTCCAGATCCAAAACTAGTCTGAATGAATTTTCTTTCTTTGGGACAATGAATAGATTTGAATAAAATCCCAGACCTTGTTCCTGAAAAGGAACTGGCATGATTACCCCTGAAACCTCCAGGTCTGAAACACACTTCAGGAAAGCCTGAGCTTTTACAGGATTTACTGGGATGCATGAGAGAAAACATCTTCTCACAGGAGGTCTTACTCAGAATCCTATTCGGTACCCCTGAGAGACAATGCTCTGAATTAATTGATTTTGGACAGAATTTGCCCAAACATCCTTGAAAAACCTTAATCTGCCCCCTACCAGATGAGCTGGAATGAGGGCCGCACCTTACTTAGGGGCTGACTTTGGTTTCTTAAAAGGCTTGGATTTATTCCAATTTGAGGAGGGATTCTAATTGGAAACAGATTCCTTGGGAGAAGGATTTGGTTTTTGTTCCTTATTTTGACGAAAGGAACGAAAACGATTAGAAGCTTTAGATTTGCCCTTAGGTTTTTATCCTGAGGCAAAAAAACTCCCTTCCCCCCAGTATCAGTTGAAATAATAGAATACAACTGAAAACCAAATAAATTATTACCTTGGAAAGAAAGAGATAGTAATCTAGACTTAGATGTCATATCAGCATTCCAAGATTTAAGCCACAAAGCTCTTCTAGCTAAAATAGCTGAATACATTGATCTAACATCAATTTTGATATCAAAAATTGCATCACAAATAAAATGATTAGCATGTTGTAGTAAACGAACAATGCTATATAAGTCAGAATCCAATTCTTGCTGCGCTAAACTCTCCAACCAAAAAGTTGAAGCAGCTACAAGATGACCTGAATATAAATAGGCTTTCCTTAGATAAGATTCAAGCTTCCTATCTAAAGGATCTTTAAAGGAAGTACTATCTTCCATAGGAATAGTGGTTCGTTTAGCAAGAGTAGACATAGCCCCATCAACTTTGGGGATCTTTTCCCAAAACTCTATTGAAATTGCTGGTAAAGGATCCAATTTTTTAAACCTTGCAGAAGGATTAAAAGGAGTACCCGGCTTATTCCATTCCTTAGAAATCATATCAGAAATAGCATCAGGAATAGGAAAAACCTCTGGAGTAACCACAGGAGGTTTAAAAACAGAATTTAAACGTTTACTGGTTTCAATATCAAGAGGACTAGCTTCCTCAATATCCAAAGTAATTAACACTTCTTTTAACAAAGAACGCATATACTCCATTTGAAATAAATAAGTAGATTTGTCAGTGTCAATATCTGAGGAAGGATCTTCTGAATCAGATAGATCCTCATCAGAAGTGGATAATTCATTATGTTGTCGGTCATTTGAAATTTCATCAACTTAATGAGCAGTTTTAAAAGACCTCTTACGCTTATTAGAAGGTGGAAATGCAGACAAAGCCTTCTGAATAGAATCAGTAACAAATTCTTTAAAATTCATAGGTATATCATGTACATTAGAAGTTGAAGGAACTGCAACCGGCAATGTACTATTACTGATGGACACACTATCTGCATGTAAAAGTTTATCATGGCAACTAATACAAATGACATTAGGAGAAATAATCTCCACAATTTTAAAACAAATGCACTTAGCTTTGGTAGAACCAATGTCAGGCAACAAAGTTCCAACAGATACTTCTGAAGCAGGATCAGATTGAGACATCTTGCAGAATGTAAAAGAAAAAACAACATATAAAGCAAAATGATCAATTTCCTTATATGACAGTTTCAGGAATGGGAAAAAATGCAAATAGCATAGCCTTCTGACATAGAAAAAGGCAAGAGGCAAACAGCAAAGGGGCAAATAAATAATGAAAAAAGTTTGGCGCCAAGTATGACGCACAACGTAACTTAAAATTATTTTTGGCGCCAACCATGTCCGGAATACTCGTGTCACTAACGACGCAACCCTGTGTGAAACCTCTACGTCAATTACGACACTGGAAATGACGAACTTGCGTCAACGGACGTGCCTTTTGCGACAAAAAATTCTTGCACCAAGAATGACGCAATAAAGTGTAGCATTTGGCGCACCCGCGAGCCTAAGTCAGCCCGCAATTTGAAACAAGTAGTCAATTGAAAAAGACTAAACCCAAGGTAAGAAATATATTTCTAACATTAACTTTCCCAAATATGAAACTGACAATCTGCAAAAGGAAATACATGAACCTGGCTCATGGCAAATATAAGTACAATACATATATTTTTAACTTTATATAAATGCATAAAGTGCCAAAACCATAGCTGTGGTGTCTTAAGTAATAAAAACATACTTACCCAAAGACACCCATCCACATATAGCAGATAGCCAAACCAGTACTGAAACAGTTATCAGTAGAGGTAATGGTATATGAGAGTATATCGTCGATCTGAAAAGGGAGGTAGGAGATGAATCTCAATGACCGATAACAGAGAGCCTATGAAATAGACCCCTGTTAGGAAAATCATTGCATTCAATAGGTGATACTCTCCACTTCCCTCTGACATTCGCTGTACTCTGAGAGGAATCGGGCTTCAAAATGCTGAGAAGCGCATGTCAACGTAAAAATCTTAGCACAAACTTACTTCACCACCTCCATAGGAGGCAAAGTTTGTAAAATTGAATTGTGGGTGTGGTGGGGGGGCGTATTTATAGGCATTTTGAGGTTTGGGAAACTTTGCCCCTCCTGGTAGGATTGTATATCCCATACGTCACTAGCTCATGGACTCTTGCCAATTACATTAAAGAAACCTCTATATGTTAATTTAAACTAGAAATTGAAACTACCACCCAGGACTCACAAAGTAATTCAGCCAAGGCACATATAAAATAAAACTCAAGGGAATCTAAAATACTGTATATAACCAGGCTAAACACATTTTCAGAAATAAGTTTATAACAAAAAATGGAAAGGGAATACTTTTCAGCCTTAAAGGGACATGAAACCCATATTTTTTTCATGATTTTGAAAGAGCATGCAATTTTAAACACCTTTCTAATTTACTTCTATTATCTAATTTGCATAATTCTCTTGATATTCTTTGCCGAAAAGCATATCTAGATAGGCTCAGTAGCCGCTGATTGGTAGCTGCAGCTGCACATAGATGCCTTGTGTGAT
Organism: Bombina bombina; assembly: GCF_027579735.1. NCBI lineage: Eukaryota > Metazoa > Chordata > Amphibia > Anura > Bombinatoridae > Bombina > Bombina bombina. Next base: position 115,213,235 of record NC_069504.1, read on the forward strand.
TGGCTCACCCATGTGCAATGTAATTTATTTGATAAAGGATATCTAAAGAATAAAGCAAATTCGATAATAGAAGTACATTGGAATGTTGTTTAAAATGTTATTCTCTATCTGAATCATGAAAGAAAAAATTGGGGTTTAATGTCCCTTTAAAGGGACATGAAACCCAAAATAAAATTCTTTCATGATTAAAAAAGACATGCAATTTTAAGCAACTTTCCAATGTACTTCTATTATTTAATTTGCTTCCTTCTCTTCTTATCCTTTGCAGAAAAGGTTTGTCTAGGTAAGCTCAGGAGCAGCAAAAAAACTAGGTTCTAGCTGCAGATTGGTGGCTGCATTTATATACTGAATGTCATTGGCTCACCCACGTGTTCAGTTAGAAACAAGTAGTGCATTGCTGCTCCTTCAACAAATGATATCAAGAGAATGAAGCAAATTTGATAATAGAAGTAAACTGGAAAATTGTTTTACCAAAATCATGAAAGAAAATCTTTGGGTTTCTTGTCCCTTTAAATGAACACACCAGACAAGCAAATGGTGGGGCTGTATAGTCCCAGGATTTTACTGTAGAGCAGATGGTGATCAGTGCTCTAAAGATATTCCATGCACTGCGCATAGTGGGGACGATGTCATCTTATCAGATCTTGAACAAGGCAGGAGATGCCGATGATATCTGAAACATCATCATTTTCATAGCTTTATATTGCATTTTGCCCTTGCTGGCTGACAATACTGACAAACTGAACTCAGTCACCAAGCTCAGATGATCAGGGAGACTTCTGAGGCGATAAGACAAGATTTAAGTCCACAATTTAATATCTCTCCTCTTTTGCTCTTTTCAGCCTCACTCTTTTGCTCACTTTCTTTTGATTCCTTTCTCGCTCAAATTTAAAATCTTCTTTATTGCCATGAGAGTATGTATCAATGTTACCAAAGCAGTGTGTTATAGGACATTATGTGACATGTTGGGGAAATATTTCAGTCTCTGCAAATTTATTAAAAATTAAATGTAAGAGATAACCTAATTTGTTTGGGTCTTCACTCTTTTTATTTCTCTCTTTCTTTCTCTCACACCCTCCCTTGAAAAATCCTCACACAATGTGTCTGAAGCACTATCAAGGTACCAGTTTTGCAAGAATGTTATGCATTAGGAAATAATAATGCATGTTAAACCTAGGAAATAATGTTATATAATTCTGCACATAGTGCATATAACATTTGCTTAGCTCCAGATTTCAAAAGGGAATAGTTAAAAAGATATCACGCAAAGAAAACAAAGCACCACTCTTGGCTCTACTGAGCGGGTCTGTTTTCTTCTGCTAAGCGCATCTGGGCATGCTGTCTAATCACAGCCGGCCCGATCGCGCTATTAAAATCAATGTAGCTCGCTCCCGCTACCAGACCAGAGCGGGAGCAAGCTAGACTGATTTTAATAACGCGATCGGACGCGCTGTGAATAGACAGAGTGCCCGTGATGCGCTTAGCAAAAGAAAACAGACCCGCTCAGTAGAGCCAAGAGCGGTGTTCTGTTTTCTTTTCACTTTTGAAATCTGGAGCTAAGCTAATGTTATATAATTCTGCACTATGTGCAGAATTATAATGTGATGAAGAGAGGTACTGCTGCAGTAGAGCTTCCGCCGGGTAAGGGGAAGAGGGGAAGAGCAGACCAACTACAGATCCAGGGGTGTGTGGAGCCAACCAAAAAAAAGCGGCGGACAACCGCAATGGCAAAATTTAGAAAGAGAAGCGGAAGGCCGCTGAGCAATACAACGACAATATTTATTCCAATAAAAAAGGTAGATAAGGACTTTCGGTGGGCGGGCGATCCGACTAGCCGCAAGATAGAGGAGCTCCGCTACACCTCTTACCTAAATACCCCAGCGGTCGGTAATTGACCCCGAGCATAACACCCAGCATTAGCAGGTGACCACCACACCCTGCCTGGCACCCCACATTGTAGGAGCCCCCAAGAACGGCTCCCCCACCGACAGTCTACCATCCACAACGAAGAGCCACGACTCAGAGCGGCAGAAGACAGAAGACAAAGGGCAATATCAGCGCCTTTACGACCGGGCAATAGAGACTCTGACCCTACACTGCCCGAAACAATCGGAGCCGGGCCACACCGCAACAGTAGGGTAAGAGAGTGACATACGCACTGCTTTTTGGCGCGGGCGCCATCTTGCCCCCATTTAGACACGCAGCTACAATCCTCTTCCCTGCTGTGCGGCCTAGAACCTGCATCTCATACTCAGGGCAGAAACTGAAGGCAGAGAACTAAGAACTTCCTAACACTGACACTAAGCCTTGCGACAGTATAACTGAGAACACTTCCTTTACTTTTCAAGGCAGACTTTACTGCAACCTGGGTACCCGTTCCTGATGCGGCAGAAATAGTAATCGTCTCCCATACCCCCCCCCGCTGTTACCAGTACCGTAGTAATCATCCAGCATTTAACTTGTGCTGTGACACCCTGCACTAACAGCGCAGCCCACTATTTCCAGACACACTGCTCTTATCACCCATATTAAAGCAGCAGGGCACAGGTCTGGGCCATTTTACCCTCCCCTGAACCATTGTCACACCTTCCAGTTGTTGCCCCTGAAACACTTCTCCAGTAGTGCAAGGAAGACAGAGTCATACTGGAGCCTGACACTTAAGAGCTTTATTCTTGCTCAGCTACCTGCAGTGGGACAGTTGCAATTCTATACAGGGAAAGCAAAACCTAAGCAGCACCACTTCTGAAAGTCGACAAGTACTTTAAGGCATCAACATCACTGGCCATACCCATAATGGCCGGAAAACAAAAGACATCAGAAAGGGGCAGGAAACGCAGAAATTCACCCAGAGCCTAGCTCCCCTATTCAGAGGGATATTAATGCTGAACCAGCTCCTGACTTACTCCGAGACCTAAAGGCCTTCTTTCTCCCCAAAATGGAGACATTACAAGCGGGAATGGACACTCTTACTACTGAAATCTGTCAATATTCTACAAGACTGGAACAAGCGGAGCAAAGGATCTCTGACGTAGAGGACTCACAGCATACATCTACAATTGCCCTGCAACGCATGGAACGCCACAATTCAATTCTACAGGACAAACTAGATGACCTCGAAAATCGGTCCCGCCGCAACAATCTAAGGATTGTGGGGGTCCCGGAGTCGGTTAAAAATAAAGAGCTCATAGAATTTACCACATACACCCTCCCCAAACTGCTCAAGATGGACCAAGAGACAATGCCGTTAGATGTTGAGAGGGCACACAGAATAGGCCCAGATCAACCGCCTGCTAAGCCCAACCAGAGACCAAGACAAGTTATCTTCAAGCTACTCAGATACCAGGAGAAGCTGGCGCTTTTAAAAGCTTATAGATCCCAACCTGACCTGACTTACGAAGGACACAAGCTTCTGATTTTCCAGGACTTTTCTGCAGAGGTGGAGAGACGGAGAAAGGAATTTGCCCCCCTCTGTTCTAAGCTGCATGCTTTGGGCCGACAGGCTTCACTTCTCTACCCCGCCAAGCTGAGACTGATGACACCTACAGGTCCCAAGTTTTTCCTGAACCCGCAAAAGCTTCAAGAATTTCTGGACGATGAACCTCACAATGGCGAGGGTTGAGAGACGAACTCAGAGCACAAGCGATTCTCTACCCCACTTACTTGTTAAAATGAGAGCTAGGTCTCAGAGACTGCCACCATTGTTTACATTAAGGGCTAAGTACCTGCTCTCTTATGTTTTGGCCTGTGTTCTAGTTTCTGTTACTGTTCTCATTCTTACTTTTCTACCTCAACCTCTCAGGGCCGCACTGGTAGGACCCTTTTCTTCCCATGTGCCCTACTCCAGCCATCTGTCTCTACGCCTGTCCTTCCCACATCTCTTCCACTTCCCTTTTCACCCTACTGAATACCATGCTGCCGTTTTCTCATGCTTGTTCAATTTTATCTTAATAGGTTCATGGAGAAGCACCTGGACTCCGCCCAGTTGCCTGACTCCAGACACACTGGTCCGTAAGTCACTGATACTCCGGACATATAACCATGAGTTACTTACACCCACCTACACACTCCTGGGTGACTTCAGCAAAACCATTACTGATTTCTATCCAACTGACCAAAAACGATATAGACCCACAGACCTCACGTTCACTACAAACCATATACCAAATACATCCCTTTCCACCCAGCACTATGGCATGCCCCCTTAGAGTAGTGTCCTGGAATGTGGGAGGTATAACCTCCCCGGCCAAACGCAGTAACATATTGCAACACCTCAAACGTCTTCACACAGATCTTGCCCTCCTGCAAGAGACACACCTCACAGAAACAGAGCATGAGAAACTGCAGTGCAGATGGGTAGACCAGGTATACTATACCCCTACTGAAGGGCGCAAGAGAGGAGTAGCCATTTTGTTCCGCAAAGGCCTGTCGGTCCAGATTAACCCCATCACAATAGACCCAAAAGGTAGATATATCATAGCTGACCTAAAACTAGACAACCAATCATATATCATATGTAACATCTACGGACCCAGCCAATTTAGACCACAATTTTGGAACTCCTTACAATCCTCACTAGCTTTACATGAAGATAAGCCATTAATTCTGGGGGGCGACTTCAATCTGGCCCAGGACCTACCACTAGATCATAGAGCTGACACACACCCACAGAGAAAAGGAGAAACACATGCTAGGAAATGGAGGAGTGAAACAGCAGTCATGGCTAACTTCAAAACATCCCTAAATCTCATTGATTTATGGCGTTCACGCCACCCGACCAGGAGAGACTTTACATGTGCCTCTAAAACACATGGGACGCTTTCACGCATTGACTACTTTCTATGCTCTAAACAACTGCACACAGATTCCGCAAACTGACATTTCAGACATCATAATCTCTGACCATGCACCCATATGGTTACAACTTGGACCCCGGACTCACAACCCCACACAGGGGAACTGGAGATTCCCTACCTACCTTTACCATAACATTGAGTTTAGAAAACACTTAAAATCTCAGTGGGAGGAATATCACAGATTTAACGCCCAACATCTCAATGACCCGGGTATCTTTTGGGGAGCAACCAAGGCAGTCATGAGGGGACAAATCACTAGCTTCACCGCTCACTATAACGCTAAAAGGAAAAAGGTGGAAACCACAACCACCACGGAAGTAACAGCCGCATACAACCAATACTTAGCTCACCCCTCCCTCCAGAACAGACACAAATTCTATGAGAAGAAGAAGTTAAGAGAGGATGCTCTATCCCAACAAGACCACTTTTTTCAGACACATAGAAAGGGCCGTTTTTATAGGTTTGGTGACAAAACCGGAAGACTGTTGACCAATGTAGTTAAACTGGCTAACCCCAAATCTATCATTCCTGCCATCCATAAACAGGGGACACTTCACTCAGACACCAAATCAATCACATCAGAATTTCTTAACTTCTATTCCGCACTCTATTCTGCGCAACCATGTACACAGAATGACAGAGACCGTTTCTGGGATCAACTTAACCCTCCCTCTCTGAGCCCAGAAAACTTAGAACAACTCAATGCCCCTATCCTGACGTCAGAAGTCCTGAAAGCCATTAAAGCAGCCAAACTAGGTAAAACCCCAGGCCCCGATAAGATACCAATTGAATATTACAAGCTTCTGCAAGCAGAACTAAGCCCTCTGCTGGCCCAAACATTTACAGCTTACCTAAAAGGCACAGCAACTCCCCCAACCGATTTCACAGACGCCCTGATGTGCTTAATTCCAAAACAAGACAGAGACCCGACGTTTCCTGCCTCTTATAGGCCAATAGCACTCTTGAACAATGAATATAAACTCTTCACAGCCATACTAGCGACCAGACTAGCTGGTGTATTAGGCACAATTATCCACACGGACCAGACGGGCTTCATGAAGCACTGCTCTTCAGTTACCAACATACGTAAGACATTAGCACTCATAGACTTTTACTGGCAGGGAAGACACAGTGTCCAGAACAAAGCTGAAACACTCCCAGAAGCGTGCCTCCTCTCTGTCGACGCGGAAAAAGCGTTCGACAGGGTAGAGTGGGACCATTTATTGACCACTCTAGAAAAATTTGGCATTAAAGGTGACTTTCATAATCTCATACAAACATTATATCACAATCCGCGCACCTCTATAATAGTAAACGGTGAAGTGTCACAACCTTTCTCCCTCAGAAGAGGTACCAGACAGGGATGCCCATTATCACCCCTCCTGTTTAACCTAGCTATAGAGCCCCTAGCCATATACATAAGAAGAAAACTACCAGCAATCAAAGTAGGAACCCACTCTATGCATTTGTCTCTATATGCTGATGACTTGCTCCTATACGTCATTAACCCAAGCATCACCATATCCAGGCTGGTCTCCATTTACCAACAGTTCGGAGTCATCTCAGGATACAAGGTAAACTTGGACAAATCAGAGCTGACATACCTCAATAACCCACATCCCTCCTCACTTCCGCACACCACACTTAAAATTACTGACGGCTCTTTTAAATATCTGGGCATACATCTCCACGTCAACCCACACTTAATTTACAAATTGAACATCCCTCCAGTGATAGCGCAGATACGCACGTTACTGACGAGCTGGGCCAAATTGCCAATTTCCTTATCAGGTCGGGCAAGCCTGGTCAAAATGATGGCAATGCCCAAACTGCTATACCCCCTGCAGTTGCTCCCTCTGCTGCTCACGAAGCAAGACCTGAAGAATATCACCAGTGCTTTCAGCGATTTCATATGGAACTCGAGAAAACACATAATCAGCAGAACAAAGCTAGCCCTACCAACTAATAAAGGGGGCTTGAGACTCCCAAATGTGGAGTGGTACAACTGGGCGACACTAATCAAGCGGGTCTTTGACTGGCTGGCACGTACATCGACTTTTAATGATGAAAAGCTTGAGAAATCCCTTGCCCATCCACTTCACCTAGCTTTCTTACCTCACACTCCCCTTCATACCCTCCCTGCCCGAATTAAAGACAACATCCTATTTAAAGACCCGCTCAGAGCATGGGCAAAGCTGTGTAGGTGGTGGAAGCTCCCTAACAAAATTACCAAACATCTCCCATTACAGGGCAACCCGGCTTTTCTCCCAGGCATGACCACAAAAATGTTTGCTCTATGGGAGGAGAAGGGTTTACACACAGTTGCACAGCTAATAGACCCACTTACGGACAAACCATTCTCACTGGCACACCTACAGGACAGATTTGACCTTCCTAGACATAGCACATTCGCATACTTCCAATCCATACATTATGTTCATAAATTGATGTCTGAAGGACTCAGTGGCAGAAGCCACTCACCAATAGACAATATATGTGCCCTAACTAGGCAAGGATCACATTCCATTTCATACATTTACAGCTTAATCATGGAAAATAAGTCCACTGAAATATTACAACAATTAAGCGCCAAGTGGAAAAGCTGCACTGATCTTGATGTTAGTGAGGACACCATCTCAGATAGCTTCCAACTAGTAGCCAGGAGCACACTAGCAATGCACTACAGAGAGATGCACCTCAAATTTATTCATCTGAGCTATATCACCCCACAGCTGAGAGCCAAATGGGTCCAGGGTGCACTAGACACATGCCCCAAATGCTCCTCACATAAACCAGACATTACACATTTGTTCTGGAGCTGCCCTAAAATAGCTCAATACTGGGGTAAGATCCAGTTCTGGTTGAGGAAAAAATGCGGTGAAATGCCTGTCCTCTCAGCTTGGGACACTTTCTTTCTTAGGGGGCATACACAGAGTACCCCGCAGGACCGCTTTCTAAATACCGCCATCCTCATTGCTAGAAAGCTTATTCTAACACACTGGGTCTCCAGTAAACCACCGCACATCACACAATTCACTAAGCTTCTACACACACAACTGCTGATAGAGCAGGCAGATGTCAAGGGAGATCTGGAGAGAAGAATCAAAGTCTTTTTCACAAAATGGGAACCATACTTATTATCTCTACCTGTCAGCAGTTACACACAGTTAATGTTACCTTTTGCTGAGAGCATGTTTATTTTGACAGAAAGACTGAGAGGCAACCAATCGGTGAGACATCTTAGTGACCTCTGACGGTATTCTTTATCTCAATCTCCCCTTCCCTCCTTCCTCTTTCACACAGACATACGAAAGAGCATATTGTAAGCTACGGCGGGCGGACCAGGTGCCTCCTCCTCCTCCTTCTCCTTCCCAGTGATTTATGCCTTTTATGCCTTTTTTGTTTCTTGAGACAAAATGAGAGATATATGGTTCTGACTTGATTGTTTGAATCTAATATGTTTCCCTCCCCCCCTACCCCTTCCCCATCCCCACCCCTCTCTACCTCTTACCCTCCTCTGCCCTCCCTCCCCCACCATCCTACTAAGACACCCCCATTCCCCCCTTCTCTCTCTTTTCCCCCTCCCCCCCACTTTCCCGCATCACCCGTTCCCCCCAAATCCCTCTCTTCTCCCACCCCCTCTTTTCCCTTTTGGATCACCTAGAAAATTAAAAAAGTTACCTAGACGGGTGTTAACCGCTCTGGGAATCCATTAAATTCTCATTAGCCACATTTACCGGATGATGTAAGTTTCCTATCAGGATATCATTTTATGTAAGTTATGTTATTTTCTTGTTACTTCATGTATATTGTCTCATTCCTTGTTGTGGTATACCCGTTTGGGTCCCCACTAAATAAAGATATATATAAAAAAAAAAAAGGTAGATAAGACACAACAAACCAGGGGAAGGAAACAGCAATATTACATGTTTCCCGCACATGATTATGATTAAACGCTCGAAACATGTAAGATTGCTGTTTCCTTCCCCTGGTTTGTTGTGTCTTACCTACCTTTTTTATTGGAATAAATATTGTCGTTCTATTGCTCAGCAGCCTTCCGCTTCTCTTTTCTCAATATGTGCAGAATTATATAACATTATTTCCTAGATTTACTGGCCCTTTGAGGTCAAACATGAAATGTGCATGGGTGCATTTCAATTTGAAATAGAAGTTTTTTTGTAATATACTTTCATTAGCAAAAATGCTTCTAGTAAATTTATTACTGTTTTTATTCAGCATACGCACATATGCTGTGACCAGTATTCAGGCACTACACCTTCTCAGAGAGTCATCAGTGACTTCCATGCACATTTAAATGTTGACCTTTCTATCCCATTAACTTAAGTTAAGCAATCAACTTTAAATTATGCTTGATATAACTCTTAATTACACAAAGATTACAGTCATGGGGGATATAAAATAAACTGCACACATTGATAAATGTTGCAAAATTGAACATGGTACATTTTGAAACAAAAAATATTCAGTGACATTTTATGGAGATTTTTGGAAGAAAATAAATGTGGTTGCTTAGTTGTATACACTGAATTCACATACACTGTATACTATACTTCTTACACATTATCTCTAGGGCTGAAAGGCAAAGATATGAAGATTTAAAAGGTAAATTCTAAATCTCCTGTGTACAAAGTTATTTTCAACTTATAGGAATTACGATATTATTATATTATTATATTTTTACAGGTACAGTATGAGGAAATAAAAACTCTCATCTTAAAGGGACATTAAGTGCAAAAAAGAAAATGCTCACTTGTGTTAAATCACTTTATTATTGTATTACTGTTTACATAATTATGTGTTTAACCTTTTGCAAAAAGGGTCAGTTTCGGGGCAGCAATTCACTACTATCACCAAGCTAAACATATCCAGTTAGCCAATGATAAAAAGGAATATGTGCATAGAAACCAATCACCAGCTAGCTCACAGTAGTGCATGATACTTACACATAGGTATGCTTTTCAACATGGAAAACTAAAGGAAGTACAAAAGCAAATTTGAAAACAGAAGTAAAATTGCATGTTCTATCTGAACCAAAAACTTTAATTTTGAATTTGATGCAGCTTTAAATAAATCTTTTTTTTCTTCACCATAAAAAGCAGATAAACTGAACAACACCTATTAGAGCAGAAAAAACATATGTGGCATATACATTTCTTTGTCTACAGCAGACTCATGCTCATTGCTTGCTTTGGCTAAGAATGGAAACTCTGTTATACTTAAAATAGGGACAGTAAACTTAAACGACCAGGATTCAGATAGAACATGCAATTACAAACAAATTTCCGTTTTACTTCAATTGTCTAATTTTGTACGTAGGAAGGCTCAGGAGCAGTAATGCACTACTGAGAGCCACCTGTTAATTCAGGGGGCTGAACATACATGCCTCTTAACATTGGCTCCCTGGATGTATTATAGTATCTCCCAGCAGTACATTGATGCTCCTTCAACAAAGGATACCAAAATAATGAAGTAAACGTGAGAATATCATTACATTGAAAACTTGTTTAAAATTGTATGGTCTGAGTTCTGAAAGAACAAATGGGTTTCATGTCTCTTTAATAAAGGTATAAAATATAATCGGTCTAAAATGCTCTTAAAGGGACAGTCTAGTCAAAACTAAACTTTCATGATTCAGATAGGGCATGCAATTTTAAACAACTTTCCAATTTACTTTTATCATCAAATTTGCTTTGTTCCCTTGGTGGTATTTTTGAAAAGCTAAACCTAGCTAGGCTCAAACTGATTTCTAAACAGTTGAAAACCGCCTCCTAGCTCAGAGCATTTTGAAAGTTTTTGACAGTTAGACTGTGCTAGTTCACATGTATCATATAGATAACATTGTGCTCACTCCCGTGAAGTTATTTAGGAGTCTTCACTGATTGACTACACTGCATGTCTGTCAAAGGCACTTAGATAAGGAGGCTGTCTGCAGAGGCTTAGATACAAGATAATCACAGAGGTAAAAAGTGTATTAATATAACTGTGTTGGTTATGCAAAACTGGGGAATGGGTAATAAAGGGATTATCTATCTTTTTAAATAAGAAAAAATTTGGTGTAGACTGTCCCTTTAAAGGGACAGTTAACACCAGAAATTGTTGGTGTTTAAAAAGATAGATAATCCGTTTAATAATCATTCCCCAGTTTTGCATAACCAACACTGTTATAGAAATACACTTTTTACCTCTGTGATTACCTTGTATCAAAGCCTCTGCAAACTGCCCCCTTGTTTCAGTTGTTATGACAGACTTGCATATTAGCTAATCAGTGCTCACTCCACGTGCATGAGCTCAATGTTATCTATATGAAACACATGAACTAATGCCCTCTAGTGGTCAAAATGCATTCAGATTAGAGGCAATCTTCAAGGTCTAAGAAATTAGCATATGAACTTCATAGGTTTAGCTTTCAACTAAGAATATCAAAAACACAAAGCAAAATTGGTGATAAAAGTAAATTGGAAAGTTGTTTAAAATTACATCCCCTATTTAAATCATGAAAGTTTTTTTTTTTTACTTGACTGTCCCTTTAAGCCATGCAGAACTTTTAGAACTAACAATTTAGTTTGTCAATGTTGTTTTGACTGTGAATAGACTAAATCTACACTCTTAAGGAGTACCGTCTATTTGCTCCTCTCCATTCCTTATTGTGATTATTTTAAGTCTAACATTTTACAATATTCAGTGGTAAAAGGCTCAGTATGAAACATTGGATGATTCATATAACTCTCTGCTCATTTTCTAGCTGAAGAAACAACTAAAAACAGGATGTGGTGTGAAACTTCAGTCCTAGAGGGCCGCAAAATACTTTGGATTTCATGATTTATGTTAAAAAGGGACAATGTACTATAAAACTGGCATCTCCAATGACTTGACATATAGAATGCAGAGTATGAAAGGTTTGGATGTTGCTCTTTATATTTATTTTTGTATATGAAATGGCGGGCAGTTTGTTTTTGTGTATGTTTTTGTCTTTTTTTTCTGCTCACTGAAAACAACCCATATAAATGGGTTGAGCTTGTCAACTGGCAGAAAGAGCAGACAACCCTATCTTATCTAATTCTCTATACACAAATCCTCTTTATCCCACCGCTTTGTTTATACACACAAGAAGATCCTTAGATAAAGTAACAGAAAGTGAAAATTTTAGTACCGGTCTATTCTACCCTCTACAGGGCTACTGCTGATTCTTGTTTACATAGTTGACCCTACCATCTGAATGTCGTAGCTGAAATCGAGACTCATCAGACCAGGCAACATTTTTCAAATCTTCTATTGTCCAAATTTAGTGAGCCTGTGCGAATTTAGCCTCAGTTTCCTGTTCTTAGCTGATAGGAGTGGCACCCGGTGTGGTCTTCTGCTGCTGTAGCCCATCTGCTTCAAAGTTCGACGTGTTGTGCGTTCAGAGATGGTATTCTGCATACCTTGGTTGTAACGAGTGGTTATTTGAGTTACTATTGCCTTGCTATCATCTCGTACCAATCTGCCCATTCTCCTCTGACCTCTGAAATCAACAAGGCATTTTCCTCCACACAACTGCTGCTCACTGGATATTTTCTCTTTTTTGGACCATTCTCTGTAAACCCTAGAGATGGTTGTGCGTGAAAATCCCAGTAGATCAGCAGTTTTTTAAATACTCAGACCAGCCTGTCTGGCACCAACAACCATGCCACGTTCAAAGTCACTTAAAGGGCCAGTAAACCTAGAAAATAATGTTATATAATTCTGCACATAGTGCAGAATTATATAACATTATATTAGTGCTAGCTTATGTAACATAATATTGCCGGTGACGTTTTTATTAAAAAAAGAGGGTTTTTCAGACCCACCCTCTGTGCTCTACTGAGCGGGTCTGTTTTTTTCACTGAGCGCATCTGGGCAGCTGTCTAGTCACAGCCCGACCCGATCACGCAATTACACTCAATGTAGCTCGCTCCTCCTGCTCTGTCTGAGGGAAAACCAGACCCGCTAAGTAGAGCACAGAGGGCGGGTCTGAAAAACCCTCTTTTTTAATAAAAATTTCACCGGCAATATTATGTTACATAAAGCTAGCACTAATATAATGTTACATAATTGTGCACATAGTTAACTGGCCCTTTAAATCCCGTTTCTTCCCCATTCTGATACTCGGTTTTAACTTCAGCAAGTCATCTTCACCACGTCAGATGCCTAAATGTATTGAGTTCCAGCCATGTGATTGGCTGACTAGCAATTTGTGTTACAAAGCAATTGAACAGGTGTACCTAATAAAAAGTGGCCGGTGAGTGTATATACATATACAAACACACACATACATTATATATATATATATATATATATATATATATATATATATATATATATATATATATCATTTTAATAAAACCATGGTTTTAAACATGAGCAGGGAATCATATATCAACATTATACCACAATAGTACATTATTGATTTTCACCTTTCTAAAGGGAATTTATTTTAAAAGCAGAAAAAAATTGTTCCATAGATTAAAGGGAGAGTAAATGTTAAAAATGATTCAGGAGATAATTATCAATTTAATCACTTTATATATAATTAAATAAAACGCCAAATCACTGGTGCTATTAAAAACAAACGGCTAGATTACGAGTTGTGCGTTAGGTTAAAAAAGCAGCATTAAGAGGTCCTAACTCTGCTTTTTTACTACCGCTGCTATTACGAGTCTTGCAGGTTTAGGGGCACCGCACACTTCTTTGGCCGTACCACAAAACAACTTACGTAAACATTGTAAAGTCTTTTTTCTATGGGACTTCCATAGCGCCGGTATTACGAGTCTGTCCTGGGAGGCCAAAAAGTGAGCGGTACACCCTACCCTGTCAAGATCCCTAACGCATTTAAAAGTCAGTAGTTAAGAGTTTTATGGTACAACGCTGTAGCATAAAACTCATAACTAAAGTGCTAAAAAGTACACTAACACCCATAAACTACCTATTAACCCCTAAACCAAGGCCCTCCCACATCGCAAACACTATAATAAAAATGTTAACCCCTAATCTGCAGCTCCGGACACCGCCGCCACCTACATTAAATTTATGAACCCCTAATATGCCGCCCCCAACATCGCCGACACCTACATTATATTTATTAACCCCTTATCTGCCGCCCCATATGTCGCCGCAACCTACCTACACTTTTTAACCCCTAATATGCCGCCCCCAACATCGCTGCCACTATAATAAACATATTAACCCCTAAACTGCCGCACTCCCGCCTCGCAAACATTAGTTAAATATTATTAACCCCTAATCTGCTGCCCCCAACGTCGCCGTCACTATATTAAAGTTATTAACCCCTAAACCTAACACCAACTTAAATATAATTTAAATAAATCTAAATAAATATTCCTATCATTAACTAAATAATTCCTATTTAAAACTAAATACTTACCTATAAAATAAAACATAAGCTAGCTACAATATAACTAATAGTTACATTGTAGCTATCTTAGGGTTTATTTTTATTTTACAGGCAAGTTTGTATTTATTTTAACTAGGTAGAATAGTTATTAAATAGTTATTAACTATTTAATAACTACCTAGCTAAAATAAAGACAAATTTACCTGTAAAATAAAACCTAACCTAAGTTACACTAACACCTAACACTACAATATAATTAAATAAATTAACTAAATTAAATACAATTACCTAAATTAAATTAAATTAGCTAAAGTACAAAAAAACCCCACTAAATTACAGAAAATAATAAACAAATTACAGATATTTAAACTAATTACACCTAATCTAATAGCCCTATTAAAATAAAAAACCTAGCCTAAACTAAACTACCAATAGCCCTTAAAAGGGCCTTTTGTGTGGCATTGCCCCAAAGTAATCATCTCTTTTACCTTTCAAAAATTAAATACAAACAACCCCCCAACAGTAAAAACCCACCACCCACACAACCAACCCCCCAAATTAAATACTATCTAAAAAAAACCAAAGCTCCCCATTGTGCTAAAAAGGGCATTTGGATGGGCATTGCCCTTAAAAATGCAGTTAGCTCTTTTGCCGCCCAAACCTAACCTAAAAATAAAACCCACCCAATTACCGGGAGACGTCTTCATCCAAGCCGGGCCGAAGTCCTCAACGAAGCCGAGAGAAGTCTTCATCCAAGCCGGGCGAAGTCTTCATCCAAGCCGGGCGAAGTCTTCATCCAAGCCGGGCGAAGTGGTCCTCCAGACGGGCAGAAGTCTTCATCCAGATGGCATCTTCTATCTTCATCCATCCGGCGCAGAGTGGGTCCATCTTCAAGACATCCGACGCGGAGCATCCTCTTCATCCGGAGTCTTCTTACTGAATGAAGGTACCTTTAAGTGACACCATCCAAGATGGCGTACCTTAGATTCAGATTGGCTGATAGAAGTCAGAATCAGAATTAAGGTAGAAAAAATCCTATTGGCTGATGCAATCAGCCAATAGGATTGAAGTTCAATCCTATTGGCTGATCCAATCAGCCAATCAGAATCTAAGGGACACCATCTTGGATAACGTCACTTAAAGGTACCTTCATTCAGTAAGAAGACTCCGGATGAAGAGGATGCTCCGCGTCGGATGTCTTGAAGATGGACCCACTCCACGCCAGATGGATGAAGATAGAAGATGCCATCTGGATGAAGACTTCTGCAGGTCTGGAGGACCACTTCGCCTGGCTTGGATGAAGACTTCTCCCGGCTTCGTTGAGGACTTCGGCCCGGCTTGGATGAAGACGTCTTCCGGTAAGTCGATCTTCAGGGGGTTAGTGTTAGGTTTTTTTAAGGGTGTATTGGGTGGGTTTTATTTTTAGGTTAGGGACTTTGGGCGGCAAAAGAGCCAACTGCCTTTTTAAGGGCAATGCCCATCCAAATGCCCTTTTCAGGGCAATGGGGAGCTTAGGTTTTTTTAGATAGTATTTTATTTGGGGGGTTGGTTGTGTGGGTGGTGGGTTTTACTGTTGGGGGGGTTGTTTGTATTTTTTTTAAAAGGTAAAAGAGCTGATTACTTTGGGGCACTGACCCACAAAAGGCCCTTTTAAGGGCTATTGGTAGTTTAGTTTAGGCTAGGGTTTTTTTTAATTTGGGGGGGGGGGGGGGCTTTTTTTATTTTAATAGGGATATTAGATTAGGTGTAATTAGTTTAAATATCTATAATTTGTTTATTATTTTCTGTCATTTAGTATTGTTGTTTTTTTTGTACTTTAGCTAATTTAATTTAGGTAATTGCATTTCATTTAGTTAATTTATTTAATTAAATTGTAGTGTTAGGTGTTAGTGTAACTTAGGTTAGGTTTTATTTTACAGGTAAATTTGTCTTTATTTTAACTAGGTAGTTATTAAATAGTTAATAACTATTTAATAACTATTCTACCTATTTTGCCAGACAATAGTAAGACAACCAGTCCCAACTGATCTCTCTTTAGTGCACTCCATGCCTGCCTCCAGTGCTTTACAATGAAACCAGTTAAATGCAATACAATAAGCAATGCAATTTCCTTTGTATATTGCAGTAGCAGATAGAACTAAAGCGCCTGTGCAAGGGAAACAGGGAGCATGCACTAAAGAGATCAAAAGGAACAATAGTCACTATCCAGCTGGCTGAACCGCCCGCAGCAGTAAAAAGATTTTATTTATTTTTGCAATAACACTATAAATTAATTTTCTACAAAGGAACAATGGGATAGTCATTAGACAATCTGACAAGGGGGGAAGTGTGGTGGTTTTGGACAGGGTTGATTACCTTGCAGAAGCCACCAGACAATTGAATGACAGTGAAACTTATCTTGTCCTGTCAGGAGATCCCACTGCCAGGTTTAAAAAGGAATTATCCCACCTTCTTGATGAAATTGTAGAGGAGGGTCTGATGGATGGGGCCACAGCAGATCATCTTTTGGTTGATCAACCTGTGACCCCAATTTTCCATCATCTCCCGAAAGTCCATAAGAGTACTGAAAATGTCAAGGGGAGACCAATAGTTGCGGGAATTGGGTCTTTGTTGGAACCACTATCAAATTGGGTTGATCAAATTTTACAGCCCCTAGTGAAATTAATACCAAGCTATGTGAGAGACACTACCCATGTCCTGCAACTATTGGAACACATTACATGGCAAAAAGGATATAGCTGGTTGACTATAGACGTCACCTCACTATATTCTTCAATCCCCCATCAATATGGTCTTACTGCAATTGACTATTATCTAAGGTTATATTCAGACCTTACTGATGAAAAACGATAACTGTTCATCAAGGTGGTCAGATTCCTATTGGAACATAATTTCTTTGTGTTTCAAGATACATACTACCTCCAGAGATGTGGGACCGCTATGGGGGCAAAGTTTGCCCCCTCCTATGCCAACCTATTCATGGGGTGGTGGGAGCGGTCCCACATCTATGGAGGTAATGCTGATCGCATTGTACTATATCAGCGGTTCATTGATGACCTGCTTATCATCTGGTCATCGTATGAATCAGACGCAAGCAAATTTGTATCTGATATTAGCATCAATGATGCTGGTCTAGCATTTACTGCTGAATGGAACAGGGATAGGATTAATTTCCTTGATGTTACCTTGATTGGCGATATGGGGAGTGGAAAAATTGTCTCCACTCTCTATAGGAAGTCCATCTCAGGCAATAGTCTTTTACATGCTCACTCTAGTCACCCTAGACATGTATTTAAAGGCATTGCCAAGAGTCAGTTCTTAAGAGTGAAGCGAAATTGTTCCCTTGATAGTGATTTTCTATCTGAAAGTAAACAACTCAAAGATAGAATGATTGCTAGGGTATATCCCAAACAAACAATTAATAAAGCTTTCTTTGAGACTAAGGAATTAAAACGTGATGTTTTACTTACAACAAAGGGGAAACAAAACAAAGCAAATCAGATGGATGATAATAAACCTAAGTTTATTACTTCCTTTTCCAACCAATACGATGCTGTTTGTACCATAGTTAAGAAACATCTTCCTATTCTTATGGGAGATAAGTCACTCAGACATATTATAGATAAGGGCTGTATGTTTGTCGCCCGTAGAAATGTCACCTTGGGAAACATATTAGCACCTAGTATGCTGAGAAGTGACAAAACAGTGACCAGTTCTTGGTCACATCACAATGGGACATTCAAATGTGGTCGTAGGAACTGTGGCTCCTGCGATCACATTCGTAGTAGTGAAATATTCCAATCTACTATTACTGGCCAAACTTTTTCTACTAAAGGCTGTATAAACTGTAGAAGTACATACATCATCTATCTGGTGGAATGTAATCTTTGCTGGAAACAGTACCTAGGAAGAACTACAAGGGAAGTTGGTAAACGCATTAAAGAACATTTATCTTACATATCCAATAAGGTCACCTGTTCAGCACTATCTAAACATTTCATTGAAATACATGGTCAAAACACCAAAACATTGAGATAGCAAGCAATTGAACAAATTGGGAAACCTCCAAGAGGTGGAGATAAATTCCCAATTTTGTGCAAGCAGGAAACTTATTGGATATTTAAGATGAAAAGTCTGTTACCCCTAGGATTCAACTCTGAGTTCGACATTATTAATTATTGGCAAAGATGATTAAGCAGCAACTTTGGAGTGCTGTATTACCGAGTTTCTTGGAGATAGACTAATATAATTTTAATATTGCTTTATCTTAATGCACGTTTTGAGAGTAATATGTGAGATTAATAAACATATGTCCAATGAATGGTAATATATTGCCATTAATTTGATTCAATATCTATTGAATATTATATATATATTTTTCCCTATATCCTACATGTGATCCATCTTTATTAGAAGGGAATTAGACATAGGTTAATACACTATTTTCAGCATTAATATATGCATGTTCTTGCTAAATATAAACTTGATTATAAATATTTGTATATGCTTGAATATGTCTTTAATACCCATCTGACGAGGTTTTGTGTTCTATATGAGATGAAATATGCATGTGTATGTATAAATATGTACACATATATATCTCCATGTTCATCTTTTAAATAAACAAAACATATCTGTGTACCTAATATATATGTTAAGTAATGACATGATATTTGCTGGAAGGGATCTAAAAAGGGTCTATTATTGTCCTCTCAATCACTTTCTGTATATATGGTTTAACTATTGTATAAGTATATCCATTTAACAAGTGAGTGATATTGATGTCAGTACATATGGGGTTAAAATTTCTGCTAGTGTTGTTTTTAGCCAATTAGGATAAGTTACATGCTATTTAAATGTATGTTGCACATGTTTTGAATCAGTCTATGATTACGGTCAGGGAGACCGAAACCGGTCAGACTTTGCTCTGAAATTTTACAGCTTGTCCTGTTGTTTTATCCTGGAATAAAGCAATTTTGATACACTCTTGGAAGACTGCTGAACTTTCTTTATTTTATTCAACTATAAATTAATATATATATATATATATATATTTATATTAAAGGGACAGTAAAGTCACAATTAAACTTTTATGATTCTGTTAGAGCATGCAGTTTTTAAAAAACTTTACTTCTATTATCTAATTTGCTTCATTCTCTTGGAATTCTTTGTTGAGAGGAGTACACAGAGAGGCTCAGGAGCAGCAAAGCACTACTGGGAACTAGCTGTTATTTGGTGGTTGCACATATATGAACCTTAAAATTATCTTGCTTGATATCTTAAGTTAGCCCCCAGTAGTGCATTGTTGCCCCTTCAAAAAAAAAGGTTACCAAGAGAATGAAGCTAATTTGATAATAGAAATAATAAAAGAAAAAATTGTGTCTCATGTCCCTTTAACTGTTTAACTGTTTAAATGAAGAGTAAAGTAAAAAATAAAGGTTCATGATTCGATTCAGATAGGGCATGCAATTTTAAAGAACTTACAATTTACATTTATTATAAAATTTTCTTTGTTTCTCTGTATTCTTTGTTGAAAGCTGAACCTAGGTAGGTCATATGCTAATTTCTAAGCCCATGACAGGCCACCTTTTATATCAGTGCATTTTGACAGTTTTTCACAGCTAGACAGCGCTAGTTCATGTGTGCCATATAGATACAATTATGTTCACTACCATGGAGTGATTTATGAGTCAGCACTGATTGGTTAAAATGTAAATTTAAAAAAAAAAAAAAAAAAAAAAAACTGCAATAAGGGGGCAGTCTTCAGAGGCTTAGATACAAGTTAATCACAGAGGTAAAAAGTATATGAATATAACCGTGCTGGTTGTGCAAAACTGGGGAAGGGGTAATAAATGGATTATCTATCTTTTTAAACAATACAAATTCTGGAGTACACTGTCCCTTTAAGATCTGTTGAACTAATGTTAACATTTACCGTTTCGTTAAAGATCACTATGCTTGGTATTGCAGTGGGAAGATATTTTCTTTTTTCTACATTGTGCTTAAACGGTGAGTCACGGACACATTAACAGATGGTAAGCAGAGAATGTTGTGGGGGGGGACACAAGTAGTGAATAAAAATATAAAATGCCTTTCAAGCATACTTGTTGTGTTCAAATAAAGAGATAAATAAATAAATGAACAAAGCACACAAACTGATGAAAAGCTTGAAGTGACCTGTAATAAAATGGTGCATAAATATATTTTACTATTAACAATTTATAAAGATCAAATTCACAGTTAGCCACAAATATAGCGCAGCTATCATTGTGAATTTACGCTATATACTGTGTTCCATGCAGTGACCATTTAGCCAGGTCTATTTCCCGCTGTCTCATAGGCTAAGCGGATAAGACTCATCAACCAAAAGGATAAGGAAATCGAAGAAACCTTCTGGCTCTTACCCCAGAATATGCCACAAATAAGGAAGAAGCTTGTCTAAAATCCTTAGTAGCTTGAAGATAAAACTTCAAGGCACAAACCACATCCAAATTATGAAGAAAACATTGTTTCAAAGAGGAAGGATTAGGACACAAAGAAGGGACCACAATCTCTTGATTGATGTTGCGGTCTGAGTGACACAACTTTTGGGAGAAACCCTAACTTAGTACGTAGGACAGCCTTATCTTAATGGAACACCAGATAAGGAGGCTCACATTGTGAGGCGGCAATGTCAGATACCCTGCGTGCCGAAGCAATAGCCAGTACAAAGAGAACTTTCCAGGACAACTTAATATCAATTTCATGCATAGGCTCAAATGGAGCCCGTTGCAAAACCTTAAGAACCAGATTCAGACTCCAAGGGGGAGCCGAAGATCTGAACAGAGGTCTGATCCTAATCAGAGCCTTAACAAAGGACTGAACATCTGGAAGCTCAGAAAGCTTCTTGTGCAGTAAAACAGACAAGGCCGAAATCTATCCCCACAGGCAACTGGCCAAAAGACCCTTCTCCAGACCATCCTGGGGAAACATCAGAATCCTGGCAAACTTAACTTTATGCCAAGGAAATCCACGCTCTTCACACCAGAATAAGTAGGTTCTCCACACCTTATGATAGATGCGACGAGTAACCGGCTTACGAGCTTGAATGAGAGTATCAATAACTCTCTCAGAAAAACCTCTCTTCACTAGGACTAACCTTGTTCCAGCAGACAAGGTACAAGGTACCCTCCATAGAGGAGAAGATGACATCCTCACCAGGTCTGTGAACCACGTCCTTCGCGGCCACGATGGAGCAATCGGTATTACTGATGCTTGCCCCTGCTTGATGTCGGCCACTACTCGAGGAAGGAGTGGTAATGGCGGAAAAAGGTAGATTTGATTGAACCTCCAAGACACCGCTAAAACCTCTATTAGCTCTGTCTGAGGATCCCTGTACCTCGAACCATATCTGGGTAGTTTGGTATTGAGACGAGACGTCATGAGATCCATCTCCGGTGTCCCCCACCTGAAGCATATCTCCGCAAACACTTCGGGATGGAGAGACCATTCCCCCGGATGAAAGGATTGTCTGCTGAGAAAATCCTCTTCCCAGTTGTCTACACCCGGAATGTGGATAACTGACAGCGAACAGCTGTGGGCCTCCACCAACTCCAGAATCCGAGATACTTCCCTCATTGCTACAGAGCTCCTCGTTCCCCCCTGATGGTTGATGTAAGCCACCAAGGTTATATTGTCTGATTGGTATCTGCTAAACTTGGAAGAACTCAGAAGAGGCCAAGCCTTCAGAGTATTGTAGATTGCTCGAAATTTCAAAATGTTGATTGGGAGGTAGCGTTCCTCCTGCGACCACAGGCCCTGTGCCTTCTTTGCTCCCCAAACAGCGCCCTATCCTGAGAGGCTCGCGTCCAAAGTTATAATCTCCCAGGATGGTCTGAGAAAGGATGTCCCTCGGGACAGATGATCTGGACAGAGCCACCAAGAGAGTGATTCTCTCGACTGGTTGTCCAGAGCAATCTGTTAAGACAGATCCGAATGATTGCTGTTCCACTGCCTCAGCATGCACAGCTGTAGCAGTCTGAGATGGAACCTGGAAAAAGGAATTATGTCCATGCTGGACACCATGAGAACAATTACCTCCATACGCTGAGCCACAGATGGCCTTATGGAGGTCCGGAGGGCAAGACATTCCAAAGCTAGCTTCCACCGTCGCTGATCAGTTAGAAATATCCTTATGGATACTGAATTTATTATACAGGGAGTGCAGAATTATTAGGCAAGTTGTATTTTTGAGGATTAATTTTATTATTGAACAACAACCATGTTCTCAATGAACCCAAAAAACTCATTAATATCAAAGCTGAATAGTTTTGGAAGTAGTTTTTAGTTTGTTTTTAGTTTTAGCTATTTTAGGGGGATATGTGTGTGTGCAGGTGACTATTACTGTGCATAATCATAAGGCAACTTAACAAAAAACAAATATATACCCATTTCAATTATTTATTTTTACCAGTGAAACCAATATAACATCTCAACATTCACAAATATACATTTCTGACATTCAAAAAACAAAACAAAAACAAATCAGTGACCAATATAGCCACCTTTCTTTGCAAGGACACTCAAAAGCCTGCCATCCATGGATTCTGTCAGTGTTCTGATCTGTTCACCATCAACATTGCGTGCAGCAGCAACCACAGCCTCCCAGACACTGTTCAGAGAGGTGTACTGTTTTCCCTCCTTGTAAATCTCACATTTGATGATGGACCACAGGTTCTCAATGGGGTTCAGATCAGGTGAACAAGGAGGCCATGTCATTAGATTTTCTTCTTTTATACCCTTTCTTGCCAGCCACGCTGTGGAGTACTTGGACGCGTGTGATGGAGCATTGTCCTGCATGAAAATCATGTTTTTCTTGAAGGATGCAGACTTCTTCCTGTACCACTGCTTGAAGAAGGTGTCTTCCAGAAACTGGCAGTAGGACTGGGAGTTGAGCTTGACTCCATCCTCAACCTGAAAAGGCCCCACAAGCTCATCTTTGATTATACCAGCCCAAACCAGTACTCCACCTCCACCTTGCTGGCGTCTGAGTCGGACTGGAGCTCTCTGCCCTTTACCAATCCAGCCACGGGCCCATCCATCTGGCCCATCAAGACTCACTCTCATTTCATCAGTCCATAAAAACTTAGAAAAATCAGTCTGGAGATATTTCTTGGCCCAGTCTTGACGTTTCAGCTTTTGTGTCTTGTTCAGTGGTGGTCGTCTTTCAGCCTTTCTTACCTTGGCCATGTCTCTGAGTATTGCACACCTTGTGCTTTTGGCCACTCCAGTGATGTGGCAGCTCTGAAATATGGCCAAACTGGTGGCAAGTGGCATCTTGGCAGCTGCACGCTTGACTTTTCTCAGTTCATGGGCAGTTATTTTGCGCCTTGGTTTTTCCACACGCTTCTTGCGACCCTGTTGACTATTTTGAATGAAACGCTTGATTGTTCGATGATCACGCTTCAGAAGCTTTGCAATTTTAAGAGTGCTGCATCCCTCTGCAAGATATCTCACTATTTTTGACTTTTCTGAGCCTGTCAAGTCCTTCTTTTGACCCATTTTGCCAAAGGAAAGGAAGTTGCCTAATAATTATGCACACCTGATATAGGGTGTTGATGTCATTAGACCACACCCCTTCTCATTACAGAGATGCACATCACCTAATATGCTTAATTGGTAGTAGGCTTTCGAGCCTATACAGCTTGGAGTAAGACAACATGCATAAAGAGGATGATGTGGTCAAAATACTCATTTGCCTAATAATTCTGCACTCCCTGTAGTGCCCAGGAATTCTACCCTGGTGCTTGGGATGAGAGAACTCTTCTCTAAGTTTATCTTCCATCCATGTGATCGAGGAAGAGAGAAAAGAGAAACCGAATGGTCCTCTGCTAGATGAAAGGATGGCGCTTGAACAAGAATGTCATCCAAGAAGGGAGCTACTGCTATACCTTCGGTTCTGTCGACAGCCAGGAGAGCTCCCAGAACCTTTGTGAAGATTCTTGGGGTCATAGCTAGACCAAATGGAAGTGCAATGAACTGGAAGTGCTGATCCAGGAATGCAAACCTTAGGAACTGGAAGTGGCCCCTGTGGATTGGAATGTGAAGGCAGGCATCCTTCAGATCTATAGTGGTCATGAACTGTCCTTCCTGAACTAGAGGAAGAATGGACCTTATTTTCTCCATCTTGAAAGAGGGGACATTTAGAAACTTTAGGTCCAGAATCGTGCAGAAAGTTCCCTCCTTCTTTGGGACCACAAACAGGTTTGAGTAGTATCCCAAACCTCTTTCTGCGATAGGAACTGGGACAAGGGACAATGACCAACAAGGAGGATCGATCCTGCACATACCCCATAAAGGCTTCCCTCTTTTCTGGTTTTAAAGACAGGCTTGAGAGAAGAAATCTGCCCTTGGGCTGATAAGATTTGAAACCTATCTTGTATCCCTGAGCTATGACCTCCAGGAAAAACATCTGAAAAAAGCAACAGTGTGCCCCCTTCACGATCCAGCTTTGAGTCTGGGGCCGCTCCTTCATGGCTTCTTGTTCTGCTTGGATTTATTCCAGGATTGGTTTACTTGGGCTTAGAGGAGGACTGCTGATGTTGGAACTTCTCAGAACAAAAGGAACGAAAATTCAATCCTTGTCCCTTAGATTTGTTCTTTTTTATCCTGTGGTAGGATGGCATCCTTGTCCCCTGGAACAGTGGAAATAATGGAGTCCAGGCCTGGACCAAATAAAATGTTTTCCTTAAAAGGGAGGGAAAGTAGTCTAGACATAGAAGTCATGTCTGCAGACCAGGACTTCAGCCAGAGCACCCAAGGAGTCTGCACTGAGAAACCAGAAATTTTAGCATTCAGGCGAATAATCTGCATGTTTACATCACATATAAAAGAATTAGCAAATCTCAAAGCCTTCATTCTTTCCTGGATATCGTTGAGAGGAACCTCGACCTCGATCAATTCCGCTAAGGAGTCGCACCAGTAGGCCGCAGCTCCAGCAACTGAGGCAACAGCCGCTGCCAGTTGAAATACATATCCTGTATGCTGAAACATTTTCCTGAGAAAAGTTTCCATCATCTTATCCATTGGCTCTCTGAAAGACGAGCTATCCTCAAAATGGATAGTAGTACGCTTAGCTAACGTGGAGATAGCACCATCCACCTTAAGGACGGAACCCCACAAGTCTAGCTGAGTGTCCGGTACAGGGAATAATTTTTTAAAGGCAGACGAAGGGGAAAAGGAAGATCCAATTCTATCCCATTTGTTTTTAATAATATTCACCATCTTTACGGGTACAGGAAATGTTAGATGCGCTACCCTGTCCTCGTACACTCTGTCTAATTTAGGGATTAAAGGTTCATCAGGCAACTTGGTCTCTGGAACCTCTAATGTAGACAGAACCTCCTTTAGAAGAAAACAAAGGTGCTCAATTTTAAATCTAAAGGCTGGCTCCTCCGCAGTCAGAGGCCTAGAGGTAGCAGACTCTGATCCAGAAATTTCACCCTCTGAAGACTCAGAGAGTGACCCATCCTGGGATACCTGAAAATCAGACAAATCAAGTAAATCACTGTATGTCCCCTGGACCATAGAGCTATGTTTAACCTTTCACTTGCATTTAGCAGGGTGAGGTAAAGCACTAAGGGCCTCAGACACTGCCATCTTTAGCTGTGCGGTAAATTCTGATGGTAAAAGGCTCCCTCCAGACGGAGGATCAGGCGTGCTACGGGAAGCTGCTTGCGACTATGAAGATGATTGATGGGTATGCACCTCACGGGATGGTGAGTCCTCAGAGGTGGACGGCTCAGTTGTACTAAAGGGGTTAACCTTCTTAGACAAAATAACCTTGTTGATGCATATGGAACATAGTTGAGAGGGCGGGCACACCAAGGCCTCCACACAATATAGCCAGATATTACTATTAGGAATAGAGGGAGTACCCTCAAGCATATCAGGATCCTCCATAGCTTGCGCTAACAGTAGGATACAAATAAATGAACTTTTTATTTTTCTCAAAAACGGCACCTATATACCCCCAATGACTGGGGCACTCACCACCTCCTAGACCCAGGCACCCAGAGAAGAAACGACCTCTCCGACAGCTAGCTCAGTCAGGAAAGAGAAAACTAAAGTGTGACCACACCCGGTCACGTGGTGCGCAATGCAGGACTGCCCCTGCTATGAGAAAAAGCGCGACAATGCTATCAAGCTGCGCAGCGTTCAAAGTGAAAGTAAAACACCTGTATGTTCCGTTACCGCATAATAACAGTCTATGAGCCCTAAAAAATAAATCTCACATATGTTGATTAATCCCCACTGTTCAATAACCTCCTTCAGGAGATATTAACCTAAGATTCTATAAAGATAAAAGGAGTCACACAGTGACCCTGTCTTCAACAATTTCAACATAAGTAAAATTTGAAACAATCTTACCAGAATCCGTGCTGTGGAACAGAAACAGCCTCTTAAGTATGACAGTCTTGTAGCATGGCTCCTGACATGGACTTGAGTAAAGAAAGCAGACAGTGAAACTCGTCAACACTGGTTGCCTAAGGAGCTGTTAGCAGGCAGTCTGGATGGGTTTGCAGAAAGACTCTCCCTGCATCTCCAGACTCTAACTTTTGTCAATGCTCTGAAAGGCACCCAAGACTACTTAAAACTCCAGTTTCATAACAAAAGGCATATATCCCTCCTGAGGAACAACTCTGAAATCTTCTGACACTTCTCTGCCATCCTACTGTGATGAAAGGCAAAGAATGACTGGGGGATGGGGCAAGTGGGAGAGGTATTTAAGCCTTTGGCTGAGGTGTCTTTGCCTCCTCCTGGTGGCCAGGTTCAGTATTTCCCAACAGTAAGGAATGAAACTGTGGACTCTCCTTGTATTAAGAAGGAAAATAACTGTTGCTCTACATAAAGATGGCCTAGGCTATAAGAAGATTTCCAAGACCCTGAAACTGAGCTGGGCAAGACCATTCAGCAGTTTCACAGGATAGGTTCCACTCAGAACAGGCCTCGCCATGGTCGACCAAAGAAGTTGAGTGCACATGCTCAGCATCATATCCAGAGGTTGTCTTTGGTAAATAGAAGTATGAGTGCTGCCAGCATTGCTGCAGAGGTTGAAGGGGTGGGGGTCAGCCTGTCAGTGCTCAGACCATACACCGCACACTGCATCAAATTGGTCTGCACCAATGGGGCAAGGGCAAGTGGGGGGATGGGGCAAGTGGGAGAGGTATTTAAGCCTTTGGCTGAGGTGTCTTTGCCTCCTCCTGGTGGCCAGGTTCAGTATTTCCCAACAGTAAGGAATGAAACTGTGGACTCTCCTTGTATTAAGAAGGAAAAACATAATTTATGTAAGAACTTACCTGATAAATTCATTTCTTTCATATTAACAAGAGTCCATGAGCTAGTGACGTATGGGATATACATTCCTACCAGGAGGGGCAAAGTTTCCCAAACCTTAAAATGCCTATAAATACACCCCTCACCACACCCACAAATCAGTTTAACGAATAGCCAAGAAGTGGGGTGATAAGAAAAAAAGTGCGAAGCATATAAAATAAGGAATTGGAATAATTGTGCTTTATACAAAAAAATCATAACCACCACAAAAAAGGGTGGGCCTCATGGACTCTTGTTAATATGAAAGAAATGAATTTATCAGGTAAGTTCTTACATAAATTATGTTTTCTTTCATGTAATTAACAAGAGTCCATGAGCTAGTGACGTATGGGATAATGACTACCCAAGATGTGGATCTTTCCACACAAGAGTCACTAGAGAGGGAGGGATAAAATAAAGACAGCCAATTCCTGCTGAAAATAATCCACACCCAAAATAAAGTTTAATAAAAAACATAAGCAGAAGATTCAAACTGAAACCGCTGCCTGAAGAACTTTTCTACCAAAAACTGCTTCAGAAGAAGAAAATACATCAAAATGGTAGAATTTAGTAAAAGTATGCAAAGAGGACCAAGTTGCTGCTTTGCAGATCTGGTCAACTGAAGCTTCATTCCTAAACGCCCAGGAAGTAGAAACTGACCTAGTAGAATGAGCTGTAATTCTTTGAGGCGGAATTTTACCCGACTCAACATAGGCAAGATGAATTAAAGATTTCAACCAAGATGCCAAAGAAATGGCAGAAGCTTTCTGGCCTTTCCTAGAACCGGAAAAGATAACAAATAGACTAGAAGTCTTACGAAAAGATTTCGTAGCTTCAACATAATATTTCAAAGCTCTAACAACATCCAAAGAATGCAATGATTTCTCCTTAGAATTCTTAGGATTAGGACATAATGAAGGAACCACAATTTCTCTACTAATGTTGTTGGAATTCACAACTTTAGGTAAAAATTCAAAAGAAGTTCGCAACACCGCCTTATCCTGATGAAAAATCAGAAAAGGAGACTCACACGAAAGAGCAGATAATTCAGAAACTCTTCTAGCAGAAGAGATGGCCAAAAGGAACAAAACTTTCCAAGAAAGAAATTTAATGTCCAATGAATGCATAGGTTCAAACGGAGGAGCTTGAAGAGCTCCCAAAACCAAATTCAAACTCCATGGAGGAGAAATTGACTTAATGACAGGTTTTATACGAACCAAAGCTTGTACAAAACAATGAATATCAGGAAGAATAGCAATCTTTCTGTGAAAAAGAACAGAAAGAGCGGAGATTTGTCCTTTCAAAGAACTCGCGGACAAACCCTTATCTAAACCATCCTGAAGAAACTGTAAAATTCTCGGTATTCTAAAAGAATGCCAAGAAAAATGATGAGAAAGACACCAAGAAATATAAGTCTTCCAGACTCTATAATATATCTCTCGAGATACAGATTTACGAGCCTGTAACATAGTATTAATCACGGAGTCAGAGAAACCTCTATGACCAAGAATCAAGCGTTCAATCTCCATACCTTTAAATTTAAGGATTTCAGATCCGGATGGAAAAAAGGACCTTGAGACAGAAGGTCTGGTCTTAACGGAAGAGTCCATGGTTGGCAAGATGCCATCCGGACAAGATCCGCATACCAAAACCTGTGAGGCCATGCCGGAGCTATTAGCAGAACAAACGAGCATTCCCTCAGAATCTTGGAGATTACTCTTGGAAGAAGAACTAGAGGCGGAAAGATATAGGCAGGATGATACTTCCAAGGAAGTGATAATGCATCCACTGCCTCCGCCTGAGGATCCCGGGATCTGGACAGATACCTGGGAAGTTTCTTGTTTAGATGAGAGGCCATCAGATCTATCTCTGGGAGCCCCCACATTTGAACAATCTGAAGAAATACCTCTGGGTGAAGACACCATTCGCCCGGATGCAACGTTTGGCGACTGAGATAATCCGCTTCCCAATTGTCTACACCTGGGATATGAACCGCAGAGATTAGACAGGAGCTGGATTCCGCCCAAACCAAAATTCGAGATACTTCTTTCATAGCCAGAGGACTGTGAGTCCCTCCTTGATGATTGATGTATGCCACAGTTGTGACATTGTCTGTCTGAAAACAAATGAACGATTCTCTCTTCAGAAGAGGCCAAAACTGAAGAGCTCTGAAAACTGCACGGAGTTCCAAGATATTGATCGGTAATCTCACCTCCTGAGATTCCCAAACTCCTTGTGCCGTCAGAGATCCCCACACAGCTCCCCAACCTGTGAGACTTGTATCTGTTGAAATTACAGTCCAGGTCGGAAGAACAAAAGAAGCCCCCTGAATTAAACGATGGTGATCTGTCCACCACGTTAGAGAGTGCCGAACAATCGGTTTTAAAGATATTAATTGATATATCTTCGTGTAATCCCTGCACCATTGGTTCAGCATACAGAGCTGAAGAGGTCGCATGTGAAAACGAGCAAAGGGGATCGCGTCCGATGCAGCAGTCATAAGACCTAGAATTTCCATGCATAAGGCTACCGAAGGGAATGATTGAGACTGAAGGTTTCGACAGGCTGTAATCAATTTTAGACGTCTCTTGTCTGTTAAAGACAAAGTCATGGACACTGAATCTATCTGGAAACCCAGAAAGGTTACCCTTGTTTGAGGAATCAAAGAACTCTTTGGTAAATTGATCCTCCAACCATGATCTTGAAGAAACAACACAAGTCGATTCGTATGAGACTCTGCTAAATGTAAAGACGGAGCAAGTACCAAGATATCGTCCAAATAAGGAAATACCACAATACCCTGTTCTCTGATTACAGACAGAAGGGCACCGAGAATCTTTGTGAAAATTCTTGGAGCTGTAGCAAGGCCAAACGGTAGAGCCACAAATTGGTAATGCTTGTCTAGAAAAGAGAATCTCAGGAACTGATAATGATCTGGATGAATCGGAATATGCAGATATGCATCCTGTAAATCTATTGTGGACATATAATTCCCTTGCTGAACAAAAGGCAATATAGTCCTTACAGTTACCATCTTGAACGTTGGTATCCTTACATAACGATTCAATAATTTTAGATCCAGAACTGGTCTGAAGGAATTCTCCTTCTTTGGTACAATGAAGAGATTTGAATAAAACCCCATCCCCTGTTCCGGAACTGGAACTGGCATAATTACTCCAGCCAACTCTAGATCTGAAACACAATTCAGAAATGCTTGAGCTTTCACTGGATTTACTGGGACATGGGAAAGAAAAAATCTCTTTGCAGGAGGTCTCATCTTGAAACCAATTCTGTACCCTTCTGAAACAATGTTCTGAATCCAAAGATTGTGAACAGAATTGATCCAAATTTCTTTGAAAAAACGTAACCTGCCCCCTACCAGCTGAACTGGAATGAGGGCCGTACCTTCATGTGAACTTAGAAGCAGGCTTTGCCTTTCTAGCAGGCTTGGATTTATTCCAGACTGGAGATGGTTTCCAAACTGAAACTGCTCCTGAGGACGAAGGATCAGGCTTTTGTTCTTTGTTGAAACGAAAGGAACGAAAACGATTATTAGCCCTGTTTTTACCTTTAGACTTTTTATCCTGTGGTAAAAAAGTTCCTTTCCCACCAGTAACAGTTGAAATAATAGAATCCAACTGAGAACCAAATAATTTGTTTCCCTGGAAAGAAATGGAAAGTAGAGTTGATTTAGAAGCCATATCAGCATTCCAAGTCTTAAGCCATAAAGCTCTTCTGGCTAAGATAGCCAGAGACATAAATCTAACATCAACTCTAATAATATCAAAAAATGGCATCACAGATGAAATTATTAGCATGCTGGAGAAGAATAATAATATCATGAGAATCACGATTTGATACTTGTTGCGCTAGAGTTTCCAACCAAAAAGTTGAAGCTGCAGCAACATCAGCCAATGATATAGCAGGTCTAAGAAGATTACCTGAACATAGATAAGCTTTTCTTAGAAAAGATTCAATTTTTCTATCTAAAGGGTCCTTAAACGAGGTACCATCTGATGTAGGAATGGTAGTACGTTTAGCAAGGGTAGAAATAGCCCCATCAACTTTAGGGATTTTGTCCCAAAATTCTAACCTGTCAGGCGGAACAGGATATAATTGCTTAAAACGTTTAGAAGGAGTAAATGAATTACCCAATTTATCCCATTCCTTAGAAATTACTGCAGAAATAGCATTAGGAACAGGAAAGACTTCTGGAATAACCGCAGGAGCTTTAAAAACCTTATCCAAACGTATAGAATTAGTATCAAGAGGACTAGAATCCTCTATTTCTAAAGCAATTAGTACTTCTTTAAGCAAAGAGCGAATAAATTCCATCTTAAATAAATATGAAGATTTATCAGCATCAATCTCTGAGACAGAATCCTCTGAACCAGAAGAGTCCAAAGAATCAGAATGATGGTGTACATTTAAAAATTCATCTGTAGAGAGAGAAGATTTAAAAGATTTTTTACGTTTACTAGAAGGAGAAATAACAGACAAAGCCTTCTTTATGGATTCAGAAACAAAATCTCTTATGTTATCAGGAACATTCTGCACCTTAGATGTTGAGGGAACTGCAACAGGCAATGGTACATCACTAAAGGAAATATTATCTGCATTAACAAGTTTGTCATGACATTTAATACAAACAACAGCTGGAGGAATAGCTACCAAAAGTTTACAGCAGATACACTTAGCTTTGGTAGATCCAGCAGGCAGAGGTTTTCCTGTAGTATCTTCTGGCTCAGATGCAACGTGAGACATCTTGCAATATGTAAGAGAAAAAACAACATATAAAGCAAAATAGATCAAATTCCTTATAAGACAGTTTCAGGAATGGGAAAAAAATGCCAAACATCAAGCTTCTAGCAACCAGAAGCAAATGAAAAATGAGACTGAAATAATGTGGAGACAAAAGCGACGCCCATATTTTTTGGCGCCAAATAAGACGCCCACATTATTTGGCGCCTAAATGCTTTTGGCGCCAAAAATGACGCCACATCCGGAACGCCGACATTTTTGGCGCAAAATAACGTCAAAAATGACGCAACTTCCGGCGACACGTATGACGCCGGAAACGGAAAAGAATTTTTGCGCCAAAAAAGTCCGCGCCAAGAATGACGCAATAAAATGAAGCATTTTCAGCCCCCGCGAGCCTAACAGCCCACAGGGAAAAAAGTCAAATTTTTGAGGTAAGCAAAAAATATGATAATTAAAGCATAATCCCAAATATGAAACTGACTGTCTGGAAATAAGGAAAGTTGAACATTCTGAGTCAAGGCAAATAAATGTTTGAATACATATATTTAGAACTTTATAAATAAAGTGCCCAACCATAGCTTAGAGTGTCACAGAAAATAAGACTTACTTACCCCAGGACACTCATCTACATGTTTGTAGAAAGCCAAACCAGTACTGAAACGAGAATCAGTAGAGGAAATGGTAAATATAAGAGTATATCGTCGATCTGAAAAGGGAGGTAAGAGATGAATCTCTACGACCGATAACAGAGAACCTTATGAAATAGACCCCGTAGAAGGAGATCACTGCATTCAATAGGCAATACTCTCCTCACATCCCTCTGACATTCACTGCACGCTGAGAGGAAAACCGGGCTCCAACTTGCTGCGGAGCGCATATCAACGTAGAATCTAGCACAAACTTACTTCACCACCTCCCTTGGAGGCAAAGTTTGTAAAACTGATTTGTGGGTGTGGTGAGGGGTGTATTTATAGGCATTTTAAGGTTTGGGAAACTTTGCCCCTCCTGGTAGGAATGTATATCCCATACGTCACTAGCTCATGGACTCTTGTTAATTACATGAAAGAAATAACTGTTGCTCTACATAAAGATGGCCTAGGCTATAAGAAGATTTCCAAGACCCTGAAACTGAGCTGGGCAAGACCATTCAGCAGTTTCACAGGATAGGTTCCACTCAGAACAGGCCTCGCCATGGTCGACCAAAGAAGTTGAGTGCACATGCTCAGCATCATATCCAGAGGTTGTCTTTGGTAAATAGAAGTATGAGTGCTGCCAGCATTGCTGCAGAGGTTGAAGGGGTGGGGGTCAGCCTGTCAGTGCTCAGACCATACACCGCACACTGCATCAAATTGGTCTGCATGGCTGTCGTCCCAGAAGGAAGGCTCTTCTAAAGATGATGATGCACAAGAAAGCCTGCAAACAGTTTGCTGAAAACACACAGACTAAGGGCATGGAATACTGGAACCATGTCCTGTGGTCCAATGAGAACAAGATAAACTTATTTGGTTCAGATGGTGTCAAGCGTGTGTGGTGGCAACCAGGTGAGGAGTAAAAAGACAAGTGTGTCTTGCCTACAGTCAAGCATGGTGGTGGGAGTGTCATGGTCTGGCTGCTGCCGGCACTGGGGAGCTGCAGTTCATTGTGGGAACCATAAATGCCAACATGTACTGTGACATACTGAAGCAGAGCATGATCCTATCCCTTCAGAGACTGGGCCGCAGGGCAGTATTCCAACATGATAACAACTCCAAACACACCTCCAAGATGGCCACTGCCTTGGTAAAGAAGTTGAGGGTAAAGGTGATGGACTGGCCAAGCATGTCTCTAGACCTAAACCCTATTGAGCATCTGTGGGGCATCCTCAAACAGAAGGTGGGAGAGCACAAGGTCTCTAGCATCCACCAGCTCCGTGATGTCGTCATGGAGGAGTGGAAGAGGACTCCAGTGGCAAACTGTAAAGCTCTGGTGAACTCCATACCCAAGAGGGTTAAGGCAGTGGTGGAAAATAATGGTGGCCACACAAAATATTGACACTTTGGGCCCAATTAGGACATTTCCTCTTAGGGGTAACTTTCGTTGCCAACGGTTTAGACATTAACCCTTTAATAACCACAGCACTTTTACATTTTCTGTACGTTTGGGACCAAGGCTATTTTTACATTTTTGCGGTGTTTGTGTTTAGCTGTAATTTTCCTCTTACTCATTTACTGTACCCACACATATTATATACCGTTTTCTCACCATTAAATGGACTTTCTTAAGATACCATTATTTTCATCATATCTTATAATTTACTATAAAAAAATATATAAAATATGAGGAAAAAATGAAAAAAAAACACACTTTTTCTAACTTTGACCCCCAAAATCTGTTACAAATCTACAACCACCAAAAAACACACATGCTAAATAATTTCTAAATTTTGTCCTGAGTTTAGAAATACCCAATGTTAACATGTTCTTTGCTTTTTTGCAAGTTATAGGGCCATAAATACAAGTAGCACTTTGCTATT
The DNA here is from genome assembly GCF_027579735.1 of Bombina bombina. Classification (NCBI taxonomy): domain Eukaryota; kingdom Metazoa; phylum Chordata; class Amphibia; order Anura; family Bombinatoridae; genus Bombina; species Bombina bombina. The sequence continues at coordinate 115,248,105 of NC_069504.1, forward strand.
TCCAAACCACTTTTTTTTCAAAATTAGCGCTAGTTACATTGGGACACTGATATCTTTCAGGAATCCCTGAATATCCCTTGACATGTATATATTTTTTAGAAGACATCCCAAAGTATTGATCTAGGTCCATTTTGGTATATTTCATGCCACCATTTTACCGCCAAATGCGATCAAATAAAAAAAAATCGTTCACTTTTTCACAAATTTTTTCACAAACTTTAGGTTTCTCACTGAAATTATTTACAAACAAATTGTGCAATTATGGCATAAATGGTTGTAAATGCTTCTCTGGGATCCCCTTTGTTCAGAATTAGCAGACATATAGGGCTTTGGCGTTGCTTTTTGGTAATTAGAATGCTGCTAAATTCCGCTGCACATCACACGTGTATTATGGCTAGCAGTGAAGGGGTTAATTAGGTAGCTTGTAGGGAGCTTGCAGGGTTAATTTTAGCTTTAGTGTAGAGATCAGCCTCCCACCTGACACATCACACCCCCTGTTCTCTCCCAAACAGCTCTCTTCCCTCCCCCACCCCACAATTGTCCCCACCATCAGAAAGTCTGCCAGTACTAAAATAAAAGGTATATTTTATTTATTTTATAGCATATTTACATATGCTGCTGTGTAGGATTCCCCCTTAGCCCCCAACCTCCCTGACCCCCCCCCCCCCCAACAGCTCTCTAACCCTCCCCCTCTACCTTATTGGGAGCCATCTTGGGTACTGGCAGTAACCCAGTTTAGAATAAAATAGATTTTTTTTGCCTGTAGTGTAGCTTCCCTCCCCCCCCAAGACCAAACCCCCACCCACTCCCAGATCCCTCAGATCCTTTTTTTTTATCCATTCCCTCCCCTCCTTTTTCCCACTTATAAACAAACTTTTTCTGTAGTTTAGCGGTTCCCACCCGCTCCCTCCCTGTGCACGTGACCGCTCGCTGCGTCCATGCGTGCCCTTGGCGATCCCGCCCCCTCTTACTGAAAGAAGCCACCGAGTGTCTCTCTCTCTGTATCGGAGGGGTACATTTTTTTATTGCAGAATGCCTCGAAACCGCTTCCACCGCTTTCCAAGACCAAGGACGTACGCCGTATGTCCTCGGTCGTTTAGTGTATTTTTTTTTTTAGGACGTACAGCACACATCCTCGGTCCTTAAGAGGTTAATGGCTGTGTGTTGAGTTATTTTGAGGGGACAGCAAATTTGCACAGTTATACAGGCTGTACACTCACTACTTTACATTGTAGCAAAGTGTAATTTCTTCAGTGTTGTCACATGAAAAGATATAATAAAATATTTACAAAAATGTGAGGGGTGTACTCACTTTTGTGAGACACTATATATATATATATATATATATATATATATATATGATAAGAGAAAGCACATACAAACTACCACAAAAACTCCTAACTCATCATAATATCATTCTAACTATATTAAACAGACATAACTGCTTTTAAAGAGACATGAAAGTCAAACAAACATTTTGACTTATTTCTATTATCTATTATTTACTTTGTTTTATTGGTAAACTAGACCTCACTGGGCACAAAGGTAAAGGCTGTTGTGGGACCCCCATTTTAATAGCGCCCTTTTTGGCTTTCTGCAATCAACAGAGGCTGAGCCGGAAAGAGTAATACGAGCAATAGGAGATACTTCTATGTGACTGTAATTAATCCTTTTCCCACACCAAAGAAAATGCACGTGTGCAGCCTTTCTGTACAAATATGGGGGCAGCCTTCATATTTCTAAAGGCAAATCCATACACTTTTTGTAAACAGTGAGACCTGATTTGAATGCGGTCAGAACTGAGAGGGGAGTGACAGGATGCAGTTAGAGCCCAAGACCCTCCCCAGACCCCCTATTCCAATATTGCTGATTGGGTCAGATGGGAATATTCACCCTAGATGTGTGGGCCCAGCACCAATTGAGTCCTCCTAACAAGGCAGAGTGCGAGTATTTCACTGCCTAGTTTGGACCACTGTCAATCACTGACACCTCAAATAGGCAAAACTTTAGATTCTGGCTTGTTATTGACAAGAGAGGGCTGTAGCTGAGCTTCACTTATATGAACAGAGAAAGTGTATTACTGTTACTAAGTGTCACAGAGACAAGTGGCAGACAAATGTGTCACTATGAAATAGGTAAAGTGCATCATACTGACGTGTGCCGCAGTAAAACGAGACAGATAAACTGTGTATGAAATGGTTATTAAAAATAGAAAGATGGTACCATAAATCATTTTCTCATAATGAACACAAGTTTATTTTCTTCTTTTTTAATGTAAGAACTGAAGCATATTAATTGGATATAATTATTAATATCAGACAAAACAAAATGGATGGCGCTGGTCTTGGTGTGTAGTTAATTTCTATTAATAGATAGAAATGGACTTGATGTGCAAGTTAAATCCGAAAAAATAATGTGCAGTATACTCACTCCTATAGTAATGTGAGTTCAGCTCCTGAGGTGTGTCTCTCTCCAAAAGATCGAAAGGTAATTTTCAAGGTGTTATCAGCTGGGCTGGAAATGGATTGGAAAACCCCATCAGCAGTAAAGTAATAACTTTAATTATAAATCATGTAGTAACTTACTTATCCAATATAGTAAGTCCGGCTCGTCACAGGAAAGAATAATTCCAAATATATGAGATAAAAATATTTATTTTAGCTCTACGCGTTATAAATATTTTTATCTCATATATTTGGAATTATTCTTTCCTGTGACGAGCCGGACTTACTATATTGGATAAGTAAGTTACTACATGATTTATAATTAAAGTTATTACTTTACTGCTGATGGGGTTTTCCAATCCATTTCCAGCCCAGCTGATAACACCTTGAAAATTACCTTTCGATCTTTTGGAGAGAGACACACCTCAGGAGCTGAACTCACATTACTATAGGAGTGAGTATACTGCACATTATTTTTTCGGATTTAACTTGCACATCAAGTCCATTTCTATCTATTAATAGAAATTAACTACACACCAAGACCAGCGCCATCCATTTTGTTTTGTCTATCGCTTGTACAGTCCCTGGGGAGAGACTGAAGGAAGGCAGCAGTCATCTGTTTATTATTCCAACAAGGAGAGTATTGTTTTTTAGCACATTGTGTTGAGCATATTTGTTTTGTTAACATCTGATCTGTTTGCTACACACATATTTTTGCACAATTATTAATATCAGTGGACTATATATCTGTGTTTTATGAGTTTATTATTCTCTGCTGCAATATTGTGAAATGTTAAATTCCGGAAAATATAAAATTCCTATAGATTTACTTAATTAACATATCTGATATAAGCTTGTGAAATCAAATGATACACGATTTCAATTTTTTCCATGTAAAAGATCAATAATATTTGTGCTACAGTTGGGGTTCATAGAAATCAAATGTATACCTACAGGATACTTGCTACAAAAAGGTTGAGAAACACTGCGTCTATACTAAAGAACAATGTTGTATCATAACTTTTAGATGCTACTTGTATTATTATTTTTTTTTATTTAAATTATTTTTTTTTAAGACAAGTCTAATATACATTTTATATAGTGTGTCTAACGATGAATATTAGAATCAATTTTTCTGTTACTTCAAGCAAGGTCAAGCGCCCCATATCTGCTTATAGTGTATATATAGATAGCAAACAGCTGGCTTCAGTGAAAACATGCAAGCACAGTCAGAACTGAAAGGGGAAAAAATGCTTGGTTTTGTCACATGACAGAATATTTTCTTGTAATACAGAATCAAGCCATTGTCAGACAGATGGTGGTGTCTTTAAATCTGTATGAAGTTGCTAGGCAATGTGAAATTTGTGAGTAAGGGACAGAAGCTGAAAAACGTGACACAATTTGTACCTACACTAGATATAGTTTTTTCGCTTGCTGTTATTTTTCTCTACAGCAGAAGCGTGTCCTGGCTACCACACATGCCCATTATATACTGCAAGTTTTGTAGACAGAAAACTAAATTTAAAATAATTATAATTATTTTTTTTTTTACAAAAATCAGAATATGCCATTATATGAACCACCACAACACCACAAGCTCTCTTATTAGTATCGGTTATTTGTAGAGCGCCAACAGATTCGATATCTGGATCATTTGTAACCAGAAGTCTATGTGACTCTTCTCATGACTATAAATATCCCTCTCCTTCGTGTCCACTATCGGGCACTTAAAACCAAACTAGAACCTATTTGGAGAGCAGAACCTAAAAGGACATCAAGACGCCATGTTGAAGAACGTAGTAAAAGTAAACAACTGAAAGAGCATACACCAACATTTGTAATATATGCTGGCTATATATAGATATATATCATGGAACGATATTACCACTAGTAAATTGATTTAACAATAGTGTTATATGTCAATGCTATTTTATTTTCATAATTAAATATTTTACAGGGAGATTAAAAATGTTGAGTTCATTGTCACTTTAACTGGGAGAAAAGGAACAAGTAAAGAAAACAACACTACAAGCATAGCAGAATGCAGGAAAGATGGAGCTGAACGGTTTGCATATGGCAAGCTTTAAACAACTAATTGCCAATGTCAGAAATGTTCAGGCAGCTGAGGACAAATGAGGTTACAGCTTCAATTAGATAAATGTGCCTAGTAAACTGGTCATGCAGTGCTTTGCTGCTGAAAAATATTAACCTGTCCTGTCTGAATTTTGTGCTTTGTACTGCAAATGTGATATTAAATATTAAAGTAACAGGCAACCCCAAAAATGTTTTTTCATGATTTGGATAGAACATACAATTTTAAACAACTTCTATTATGAAATTTGCTTCATTCGATTGTTATCCTTTCCTGAAGGGACAACATTGCACTACTGGCAGCTAGATGAACACAACCAAATAACCAATCAGAAGAGACAAATGTGTGCAGGCACCAATCAGCAACTAGCTTCCACTAGTGTAGAGTATGTGCGTATTATTTTTCAACAAGGGATACCAAGAGAACGAATCACATTTGAAAATAGAAGTGAATTTAAAAGTGTCTTAAAATGACATGCTCTATCTGAATCATGCAGGTTTAATTTTTCCTTTCCTATCCCTTTAATTAGAATGATAAAGCTAACACATACATAATTGCATAAATGTCTATCAAAACATAAGTCATTTTTGCAGATGTCAAGTTTTAAAGTAAAATTGTCCAGGGTGACTGTGGAAGATCATTTGCACAGACATCTAAGATGACTGACATTTAAGAAATAGAACTGATGCACATGTTTCTTAGACAGTTGACATTTGATGAAGGGGTCTCCTATGCCCTTTGATGTGCAGACATAACAATGGGGGAATGTACATTATTAGCGGCTTTTACAAAACACAGACTGTTAAAATGAAATGTCAAAAGGCTCTTAAATCCTCACGATGCAGAAGGATCACATTGGTTTGTTCTGGATAAAAAAAGTGTCATGGAACTCTTACCATATACTGTTATTCTTTATACTAAATTTTTTGAGGTGTACAATTTTCTTCTGTTTTGCGAATTACAGGCACATTAAACTTACCCAATAAAATATTAAATTAAATGCCCACTATAATAATAAAATGACCTGCTCTAATGTATTTCATTTTATCACTAGCAATGCTGCAAACTGCAAGGGTTAAAGACATAACATAGTAGATGAGGTTGAAAGAAGACAGACAAGTCCATCGAGTTTAACCTATAGAACTTTAAATATACTAAAAAAAAGCTTATATTAAGCTAAAATGAATCCCATTAAAAAAAGGTGACCCATATAATACAATTATATCCCTGAATTCTGTTGCAGCACAGAGACTATTTAGACCAGTGCAGAAGGTCATTTGCTTCGGGTTTCTGAATGACCACCGTGATGGAAGTAAAGGGAAGAGGATGTTCTAAGTAGGGTAATCACCTACCAATGAACAGTAGAGGGAAGTGACTTCTGGGGAGCCCCCATTCCTTAAAAACAGACTGCAAAATACACAGAAACAATACCTTCAAATGAAAGAAGATTTTAAATGATGGTCTTGTGCCTCACTACATTATATTATCTCTCCACTAGTTGACTATGAGAGGGCTCTGGGCTCTACAAGTGAATCAAATAAACCCCCATTTTAATGAAAAGTGGTCCCTCTTAAACATAAAGAGGGATCATTTTAAAGGGACAGTCGACTCCAGAATTTTTATTGTTTAAAAAGACAGATAATCCCTTTATTATTGATTTCCCAGCTTTGCATTACCAACACGGTTATATTAATATACTTTTTACCTCTATGATTATCTTGTATCTAAGCCTCTGCAGACTGCCCCCTCATTTTAGTTCTTTTGACAGACTTGCATTTTAGCTAATTAGTGCTAACTCCTAGGCAACTCCACGTGTGTGAGTACAATGTTATCTATATGGCACTAACTATAAACTAACTATGAACTAACGCCCTCTAGCTGTGAAAAACTGTCAAAATTCCCTGAAATAAGAGGCGCGTTCAAGGGCTTAGAAATTAGCATATGAGCCTACCTGGGTTTAGCTTTCAACAAAGAATACAAAAGAAAATTTGATGATAAAAGTAATTTGGAAAGTTTAAATTTGCTAATCACTAAAGACTGTCCCTAAATAAAAAATAAAAAAACTCAGTTCAACATTTCTTTAAAATCCCTTTATTTAATTGTTTTTTTAAGTACCCTGAATTTTGTATTTATATTTTTTAGAAGATGATTCACTTATACAGAGTTTCTCGCCTCCCCTGTACTACAGCTAATAAATACTGTACAGGTGTGCCATGCCCTATCAGCAGCATGTATTTGCACACTTACGGCTCTTCCTGTGCTATGCTAATTTGCCATTCCACTTTATGATTCTTCCCAGAAGTCTTTTATTTTTATGTCTTGGTGGTTGAAGCTGGATACAATGATGTATTCAAAGCAAAGATTAGCCAATAAATAATATGCAGATGTATTTTTAAAAATTAGATGAGGTGTTTACATTAAAAATAAATAAATAAATACGTGAAAGTATATTGCAAAAATCTTTTTTACTACATATAACTAAACATTTTATAAAATCTCAAATTGTTTATAGACCTTTTAAAGGGACATAAAACCCCCCTAAAAAAAGTATCCTTTGTTGAAGGAGCAGCACAGCACTACTGGGAGCCAGTTGAACGCATTTGGGGAGCCAATGACAAGAGAAATATATCTGCAGCCACCAATCAGCTGCTAGCTTCCAGTAGTGCAAAGCAGCTCCTTAGCAGCCAACCTAGATATGTTTTTCAACAAAAGATACTAAGAGAACTAAACAAATTTGATAATAGGAGTAAAATGGAAAGTTGTTTAAAATTTTTAGTTTAGTTTTAGGTTTCATGTCCCTTTAAACTAAAGTATGCTAAATAACAAGTACCATAAGCAACCTATAAAGCATTTATGATTACTGGTGAAGTCCAAAACTGACATGTAATGTCATTAACGCAATCCTGTTATTATTCCAGACACTTATCATTAAAATCGATTGGCTTAATAAAATCTCTCAAGAGAAAGCGAAATTGGCAGAGTCAATACACATGAGACTGTAATTTTCCTCTGTATTGCATATTCACTGTGATAACTATCATTGATCTGTATCTATGGTTTGTTTAGTATCAGCTGTATCTGAATTGTATATATGGCAGTGTATTGCTTGTCTTAAAAAAAAAAAAACATAAGAAAATATAGAAAATATGGAGGCGCATACAGATCTACGATCCCCACAATTGTGTGTGTTGAGCAAAACATTTTTATTACATAAATATGAACGCCCCAAATCCCCAAGAAAGCCCCAAATCCCCAATCAATAAAAAATGTTGTCCTAATGTGCATGTAGCAAACATGCTTACCTATTAGCCAGAATGTGGCCTAGGGTTGACAGGTGTCCGGTATTTGACTGGACAGTCTTGTTTTCCACTTCCTGTCCGGTAATAATTGTTTTAAAAAATGGACATATAAAATGTCCGTTTTTTTTTAACAGAGCTCTTAACTTTCAATATCCATTGCGGCTCTTTGTGTCCCACCCACCCATTCTGGCTAGTGGCTGTGGCGGCACCTTTCCTTTGGTTGAGCCGCCCCAGCTGTGTGTAAGATCATGTGATGCTGGGCCTGCTAGCAGCGCAATCCCATTCTCTGACATACTTCGCACATCCTGTGGATATTCGCAAAACTGGCTATCACTGTGTCAGACAAGCTAAACCAAGTGACTTTGCCAGTTAAGAAAGCTGCTGCTTTTTACTTGCAGGCTGCCAGTGTCAGTAAACCTCTTGATAAAGGCTTCCAAAGAAGCTGAAACACGTAGATGAGACTTGTTGGAACTCTACATATTCATTGATCCCTTGATATAGAGCTCTCTATAAAGAAGAAGGGAGGACATTTTACTTTGAAATCATTACAGACATCATCACGAACAGGTATCAGCACGGAGATTGAAAAGCGAAAAAACTACCCGTGATTGGCTAATTTCTAGCCAGGTGACAGCAGAGACCTGAAACCCGGAAGTAAGTGGGATACTCACACGTCGCTACAGCGGTCTTCGTAAGGTACTGGGAGGTAAAAATTAGCAGTTAAAAGTGATATGTTTGCGGGATAAGGAAGATATATAGCCTTTTCTGAATATTACCTGGCACGAAGGCAAACTCCACCGAATATATAAAACCACATTGTGGCCGTTTTACAATCTCTACGAACTGTTACATTTATGACTGTTTATACCCGCTGAAAGCGATACTATTGACACATAGTGTTACTATTTAAGGAACATTGTATCCTTAGGATTAACTGGAATTATTATCCATAGAGTTTGGCTACCATTGACAAAGGCTCCTGTGAGAGCCGAAATGTTTGGTTTCTGTTTTTCATCACCAATAAAACGGATAGTCTAAAAACCTGCTGTGCCTGCTGTATGAAGTTTCTGGACATCACAGAGACCTTCCCTGGGAATCATCACACGCACATACATACATACACACATATATATATATATATATATATATATATACACATACACAAACACATACACCGGCCACTTTATTAGGTACACCTTGCTAGTACAGGGTTGGACCCCATTTTGCCTTTAGAACTGCATTAATTCTTCGTGGCATGGATTCAACAAAGTGTTGGAAACATTCCTCAGAGATTTTGGTCCATATTGACATGATAGCATCACGCAATTGCTGCAGATTTGTTGACTGCACATCCATGATGCGAATCTCTTCTTTCACCACATCCCAAAGGTGATCTATTGGATTGAGATCTGGTGACTGTGGAGGTGTCAGGGTTTTCTCCCTGTTGTGTTTGCCATGTGCTGCTTGCAGCCATTTTACTCACCTCTCTTCCTGATTATGGTGCATTGTGGGGGATGCTGCTCATTTCCTGCACTTCCTTTTATGGCTAGACTGGTGTGCATCATACATGTGAGACAGGATGCAGTAAATCTGTTGCTTAGTATGCCATTGAGTTCCGTAGGCTTGCCACAGAGGTAGGTTGGAACAATGAAGCCCTTGTTGCCGCCTTCTTTCATGGGCTCTCTGATGTGATTAAAGACGAAGTTGCTGCCAGAGATTTACCAGAGGATCTCAAGGCATTGGTGTCTTTTTTTATCCTAATTGACATCAGACTCCGAGAGAGGCTATCTTTCAAGGAGCGCTTGCGGAAACCTCCTGTTCCGTTGTCTCCTAAATGTTCGTTCCCACCCATGCCTCCCTCTCCTCCCATGCCTCCTGGTCCTGAGTCACCAGGTACTGCTGAGCCGATGCAGCTGGGTTTCACGCGTCTCTCCGTGGCGGAGAGGGCCTTTAGGAGGAGGGAGGGGCTCTTCCTCTATTGTGGGTTACAGGGCCACCTTTTGAAGTCTTGTCCTACACGGCCGGGAAACGCTCACACCTAAGGTCTTGTCGGGGGCAGACCTTGGGTGGTTTATCCTTGTCCCCGGAACCGCTTAAGGAGAAACCTTTGGTCACGGTTGTCCTTTCCTGGGTGGACTCCTCCATAGTCACTCAAGCTCTTGTTGACTCTGGTGCTGCGGGCTATTTCATTGACAGTGCTTTTGTATCAAAGCACTCCATTCCTGTTTTGCCTCGGTCCGTTCCGCTTGCTATTGAGGACAATGATGGCAGGCCCCTTCAGCCAGCACTCGTTACTCACGAAACTGCTCCGTTGTCCATGGCTGTTGGGGCTCTCCATTTTAAAACCCTCCAGTTCCAGGTGATAAACTCTCTGCATTTTCCGGTTGTTCTGGGTTATCCCTGGCTCCAAAAGCACAATCCCAGTCTCGACTGGCGCAGGTCCAAAATTTTGTCGTGGTCCCCGCAATGTAATTCCACTTGTCTTCGGAAACCAGTTAAAGTCTTGTGCACTTCTTCAGTATCTCAATTGCCAGAGGAGTACCAAGAGTTCCTAGACGTGTTTGACAAGGTGCGTGCCAGTACGTTGCCTCCTCACCGGTCTTACGATTGTGCCATAGACCTGCAACCCGGAGCTATTCTTCCGTGGGGCCGGGTGTACCCTCTGTCTGTTGCAGAGAATTGTGCTATGGAGGAGTATGTTTGCCGATGCTCTGTCGCGGGGGATTATCCGCAAATCCTGCTCTCCTGCAGGGGCTGGCTTCTTCTTTGTGAAGAAAAAGGGTGGTGAGTTAAGACCATGTATCGATTATAGGGGTCTTAATCGTCTTACCATTAAGAATGCTTACCCTATTCCGCTTATTACGGAACTCTTTGACTGCCTCAAGGGAGCTATGGTCTTTACTAAACTTGAATTGAGAGGAGCATACAATCTCGTTAGGATTAAGGAGGGCCACGAATGGAAAACAGCATTTAACACCAGGAGCGGGCATTATGAGTATCTTGTAATGCCCTTTGGCCTATGTAATGCTCCTGCTGTTTTCCAGGAATTTATTAATGATGTCCTACGAGATATGTTGCAACAGTGTGTTGTGGTGTACTTGGACAACATCCTCATACACTCACCCACACTTGAGGCTCATCGTTCTGATGTTACACAGGTTCTTCAGAGACTACGCGAGAACGGCCCGTTTTGTAAACTCGAGAAATGGATCCTGACAAGTTATCTGCAGTTCTTCAGTGGCCTCGCCCAGTTGGTCTTCGGCCTATTGAACTTTTTGGGGGGTTCGCCAATTACTATAGAAAGTTTTTTAAAAAACTTTTCTTCCTTGGTCAAACCTATGACAGACATGACCCGTAAAGAGAATGATCCACTCCATTGGTCACCTACTGCCATTAAGGCCTTTGATAGTCTTAAGACTGCCCTTGAAGCCGCTCCAGTTCTGGCTTATCCTAACCCTATCCTGCCTTTCGTTCTTGAGGTCGGTGTGTCTGAGACTGGAGTAGGTGCCCTCTTGTCTCAACGTCTTACGCCTGACGGTTCCTTGCATCCGTGTGGTTTCTTCTCTAAGAAATTGTTTCCAGCGGAGTGCAATTCTGAAATTGGCGACAGGGAATTACTGGCCATAATTTTGGCACTTAAGGAATGGAGGCATCTTCTCGAGGGTACTAGGCGTGCCAGTGCTCATTCTTACTGACCACAAGAATTTAACTTATCTATCTGAAGCAAAACGTTTGTCGCCCCGACAGGCCAGATGGGCGCTATTTTTTTCTCGGTTTAATTATGTGGTCTCCTACCTGCCTGGTAGTAAGAATGTTAGGGCTGATGCCCTCTCTCAACAATTTTCGCCTCTGTCCAAGGAGGAGTCTGTACCTACTCCTGTTATACCTCCTGACCATATTTTGGCTACCATACGTACTAGTTTGACTTCTCCCTTGGGGGAGGAGATCCTGGCTGCACAAACCAATGCACCTCCTGAGAAACCTAGTGGTAAGTGTTTTGTACTGAGAATCTTCGAACTAAACTTTTGCACACTTACCACTATCCTAAAGCCACAGGCAAGAACCAAATGATTGGTCTGTCACTCAACAATTCTGGTGGCCAGGTCTTCGTTCTGATGTTGCTGCGTATGTTGCCTCCTGCTCAGTTTGTGCACAGAATAAGACTCCTCAACGTCTTCCTGTGGGTCTTCTTCAACCTATTGCTAATGGTGAGCGTCCTTGGACACATCTTTCCATGGACTTCCATGGACATGTCGAGCTCCCTGTTTCCAATGGCAATACTGTTATCCTTATGGTGGTTGACCGTTTTTTCTAAAATGTCACATTGCATTCCCTTGAAGCTGCCTACTGCTCAGGAGCTTGCTTCAATTTTTGCCCGGGAGGTCTTCCGTTTACATGGGTTACCCAAGGAGATAGTGTCGGACCGGGGTAGCCAGTTTGTCTCCAGATATTGGCGTTCCTTTTGTGCTTAAATGGGGATCCAGCTTTCCTTCTCCTCTGCATATCACCCTCAATCCAATGGGGCTGCGGAAAGGTCTAATCAAGCTCTGGAACAGTTCCTCCGTTGCTATGTCTCAGATCACCTCAATAAATGGTCTGAACTGTTACTTTGGGCAGAGTTTGCTCGTAATAGTGCTATTAATGCTTCCTCCAAGTTATCCACGTTCATGCCGAATAATGGGTTTTAACCATCCTTGTTGCCCGATTCATTCATGTCTCACGGTATTCCGGCTTTGGAGGAGCATCTCTGGCAACTCCGTTCCATGTGGGTGCAGATTCAGGATTGCCTTCATCATTCTAAAGTTCCAGGCTAATCATAGGCGTCTGCCCGCACCTTCCTACCAGGTTGGTGAGAGAGTTTGGCTGTCCTCCCGCAACTTGAACCTTTGTGTGCCTTCCAATAAATTGGCTCCACGTTATGTTGGTCCTTTTCGAATACTCCGACTGGTTAATCCTGTGGCCTACGCTCTTGACCTTCCTCCAGCTATGAGCATATCTAATGTTTTTTATGTCTCCCTCTTGAAACCATTGGTTTGTAATCGGTTTACCACTGTGTTGCCTCGTCCCCGTCCTGTATTTGTTGACAACCATGAGTATGAGGTCAGCAGCATTATTGACTCTCGTATGTCATGGGGCTGTGTACAGTATTTGGTTCACTGGAGGGGCTATGGTCCGGAGGAGTGTTCTTGGGTTCCATCCACTGATGTTCATGCTCCCGCCCTCCTCCGTGCCTTCCATGCCCATTTCCCCAATAAGCCTTTTGTCCTCCTGCGAGGGAGGGGTCGTTGAGGGGAGGGTACTGTCAGGGTTTTCTCCCTGTGTGTTTGCCATGTGCTGCTGGCAGCCATTTTACTCACCTCTCATCCTGACTATGGTGCATTGTGGGGGATGCTGCTCATTTCCTTCACTTCCTTTTATGGCCAGACTGGTGTGCATCATCCATGTGAGACAGGATGCAGTCTCAGAATTGTGATGTCATCACTTATTATTTAAAGGGCCTCTGTTCAGTATGCTTTGCCTTTGCGTTGTCTCAGACCTGTTTGTGAGAGTTCCTGTGTATTACCTGGCTGCCTAACGTCCTTTATGGTTCCTGATCCCTGGCTTGTTCCTGACTCTGCTGTTTTCCTTGTTCCTGATTCCGGCTTGTCTGACTATTCGCTTTGGCTCCTGAATCAGCTCGTCTGACTACCTGCTCTGGTTTTGACTCCTGGCTTGTTATTTGACTGGTGGACTTTTTATTATTTTTTGCTATTAATAAAGATGTGATTATTTTTGCACTTCTCATTTTAGTCCGATTCCTGGCACCCTGACAGGAGGCCATTGGAGTACAGTGAACTCATTGTCATGTTAAAGAAACCAGTTTGAGATGATTTGAGCTTTGTGACATGGTGCATTATTCTGCTGTAGGTAGCCATCAGAAGATGGATACACTGTAGTTATAAAGGGATGGACATGGTCAGCAACAATACTCAGGTAGGCTGTGGCGTTTAAACAATGCTCAATTGGTACTAATGGGCCCAAAGTGTGCCAAGGAAATCTCCCCCACACCCAGGGATAGGCTCAGACCAAGGCTGTGTCGGATATTTTCTAAAGTACAGACCTTAGTGAAGGACACCAAGGTACATTTCAAATTAAAAACATCAAAAAACACTCTCTTTACCAAGAGGGTATTAGATGCCGGGTGGAATAGCCATCCAGCAGAAGTGGTAGAGACAGTGAATGAGTTTAAACATACATGGGATAGGCATAAGGCTATGAAAGATATAAGATAAGGACAGGAACTAACAAAATTATTCAGAAAAGTGGGCAGACTAGATGGGCCAAATGGTACCTATCTGCTGACACATTCTATGTTTCTATAAGTCAGGAGAACGGCACTTTGCTCTCGAATGGGCCGCACATTGGATGCCCCTGGTATAGTTCCACAAGTACAAATTAGTCATCTAATCAAACAAATTTAAAATAAAATTTAAATAAAGACTGCTTGTGGTATACTGGTATAAAATGTTTGCAAAATTTTTACTTTTATTTTTTTTTGGTTGTATTGAGAGTCTGCAACTCCTGACCAAACCCACCAACCTTGATGTTAATCACATGATCATCATGGTTGGTTACTTACTTGGTTAGGTAAGGTTTGTCAGAGTAGGCAGTGGTCTTCTATACACAGACACCAGCACCACACTGCCGCAGAGATCAAGGAATCGGCATGGGTCACGACCAATGTTCCCTCTAAGGCCAGTTTTGTGAGTTAATAAGAGAACCACACCTTGCAGTCTGCATTGTGTAGTGTTTGCTAATTGCTCTAATTAACTGTTTAACTGCTGGGCCACTCATAAAACTGGCCTTAGAGGGAACACTGGCCACGACTCACGGGTGGTTGACACAGGCTGTACTGCTGGCAGCTTGCTACTTCCCTCTCACTCACTTTCCCGCTACTGAGCGGTGTCACGCGGGCACGGCCCCAACCCCCTAAAACATTCCAAGGAGGAGTTAGGACCAACATTCATCTGTCCTACACCTACCTCCCTGCCGCAAAACGGGTGGCGGACACTGCAAGGTCCAGTCATGGACAGCAGTTTCCATGTACAGACTGTCTGTCAGTACACCACCACCACCAGCCTGAACTGTTGATACAAGGCAGGATGAATCCATGCTGTTTACGCCAAATTTTGACCCTACAATCTGGATGTTGCAGCTGAAATTGAGACTCATCAGGTCATGCAAAGTATTTCCAGGCTTCTATTGTGCGAATTGTAGCCTCAGTTTCCTGTTCTTAGCTGACAGAAGTGGCACCCGTGTGGTCTTCTAATACTGTAGCCCATCTGCTTCAAGGTTAAACGTGTTGTGCGTTCACAGATGGTATTCTGCATACCTTGGTTGTAATAAGTGGTTATTTGAGTTAATGTTGCCTTTCTATCATCTCGAACCAGTCAGCCCATTCTCCTCTGACCTCTGAAATCAACAAGGCATTTTCGTCCTCACAACTGCTGCACACTGAATATTTTTTCTTTTTCGGGCCATCCTCTGTAAACCCTAGAGATGGTTGTGCGTGAAAATCCCAGTAGGTCAGCATTTTTTTTAAATACTCAGACAAGCCGTCTGGCACCAACAACCATGCCTCATTCAAAGTCACTTAAATAACCTTTCTCCCCCATTCTGATGCTCGCTTTGAACTTCAGCAAGTTGTCTGCACCACGTCTAGATGCCTAAATGCATTGGGTTGCTGCCATGTGATTGGCTGATTAGCAATTTGTGTTACCAAGCAATCAAACAGGTGTACCTAATAAAGTGGCCGCTGAGTGTATATACAGTATGTTCAGTTACATAATCCCTAAAGTATTCCAACATTTAAAATAAAACAATTGCAGACCTTTTGGCATGTTGCTTTTACTGTTGCGTTACACCCATGGCAATCTGTTTGGCTGTCCAGTATTTTTTGGAAGGGCAGCTGGCAACCCTACTGTTGCCCCGATATTCAAAACACTGTCAGATCCATGAGAAACCGCTTTTCTGGCCTCGCCGGTCTCACAGTCCATGGGTCTGAGGATACATATAAAAAAGTGGGCTCAACCTCTAATTGCCAAAAAGGGTCAATGCGTCTCCCAGAAAAAAGAATAGGTAGGGATCGCAGCTTCAGAAAAAGTCTGCATACATCGCTACTCATCTGCGATATCAGCGGAGGGGGGACTGTATTTGAATTGTTCCTACAAAACAGACAGTGCCTTTGCTGAAACCAAAAAAGGTTTCTATGTAGGAACACTTCAAATAATGCACCTGTAACCTCACTTGTACAGTACACTACATTACTTACACTGGAGAATATTGCCACTGAAAAGTTGGTGAGACAAATATGGCTGAAAAACTGTACCCAACCTGGAGGGCAGCACTTCGAATACATCGCACTATTGCCGATGTTTCACCATTAAAATGCAGGTTGCTCCCATGGGTCAATACATGTCA
Organism: Bombina bombina; assembly: GCF_027579735.1. Classification (NCBI taxonomy): domain Eukaryota; kingdom Metazoa; phylum Chordata; class Amphibia; order Anura; family Bombinatoridae; genus Bombina; species Bombina bombina. The sequence goes on from NC_069504.1 coordinate 115,264,400, forward strand.
ACTCAACAAGGTCCTCAACCTAACATTCTTAGATTTTTGTATTTATTTTTTTAATTTGGCATACTGAAAGGTATGAGCCTATGCAAGATTGCAGGTCCATATCTTCTGTACTTCTAAAGTTTAGGGGTGAAAAATTAGCGATTTTGACCATTTATTTCATCTTGTTAACGTTAACATTAAATAATTTGGTAACCAGGGCCCCTATTTAGGTTTCTTTGGAAAGGACTCAAAGAGCCCTTTCAGATGAGATATTACTTGCAGGAGGTGTGTTTGAGGCTTTAACTATTCCTAGAACGAATCGCTGTCATCAGGTAGGAGTTCAAGACAGAGTGGCTTGGTTTGTGACAGGCATACAATTGCTTGACTGCATTTAACTGCCATACTAACAGACTATTTGCTTCACTGCTTTTCTGCCTTTTTATTTTCTGCTCAAACATCCCACTCAGCCCACCATGCTTCTATATACTCATTGTTTATATTTTTTGAGCTATGACCATTTGTGATGGATGGATGGATAAAGTTTTTGGCTAATCAAGACAGAGGAGTTTGGATACATTGGCTTATGACGTGTGCTCACATAAGTGGTCTTTTGACCAATTTTGCTGTTCATGTATAGCTTTGACATAGATCCATTTATCTATATCTGATTTTTCTGAAGTCCCCTTACTATACACAAAATGAATTCAGAAACAAGGGATGTACATTTGGACTATTACTCATTAACATCAATAGCTAAGCTAGATGAACTAGAACAGGATTTTGAAAATATATTTAAAGAAACATCTGATATTAATAACCCTTTGGGCGATAGGTTCCAGAATATTGAAAATTTTATGAAAAAGGAAGCCAAGTTAAAATGGGATAAGTGGACACTTGAGAGAGATATACACTTAAGAATAATCCCAAGAGGTCTTAGAATCAGAAAGTTTCCTACTTTTATGACAAAGGACAAAAACTTTATAGACAGATGGAATAACACACTTTCTGACTGTTCCTTTCCTTTAAATTAATGTAAATAATTATAGAACATAAAGATGGCCAACATTATTGGTGGTAAAAGATCAAATAGCAATATTGCAAAGAGAATTAGACCTATGTATCATTAGAAGCCAAGTATAAAGAATTTGACACAATATTCAAAGGACACTATAGAGGCTTTAAAGAAAGATTTAATACAAACCAAGCATGATAAATTTGTTAGGGACCAGACTGATTTCAATAAGGGGAGGGTATATATTTGCCAAAGGAGATCTAGAAACAGGTTGCGGGGTTGCAATAATAAACAAAGATTTAATAATAAAAACAGAAGAGAAGGTAGTCAAACACAAGACACAGATTACGGCGAAAATTCTAATTCTGATAGTGACACAGGAAGAGATCATTTGAATAAAACAGATAATACACCAAAGTCCATACTTAAACCACAGTGTTCACCACTTAAGAAAATAGTTGTGTTTAATAGGACCCTAACTCAGTATCAAATACAGAAGGATGCCATAGTTAATAATAAATATTCAACTACCAATAAGTGTTTAGATAACAGAGACAGATCTAGCTGAAATAGAGCAGATTTTTCAGCTCTCCCCAGGGAACCCCACAGGAGGAGGAGGGGGGGCAGAAGGAGGCGCAATTCGAAAAAATCAAGCACACTATCCACAGAGACAGGGCACGAAACAAAACAAATATCATCACTAACAGGAGATAAACACTCACAGACAATGAATATAATTAATCTTACTAATTACGAACTAAGTGAAATAGAAACCAAAGTTTTAGGTTATGGCCTAGGTTTTGTACCGACCGCCAGATTCAACCTGTTCCAAACACTGGCGGATGTAAACAAACAAATCCGTCCGTTAATTCTAAAAAGGTATTATTATTCTGAATTAGATGCCCCTAAGGAAACACCAATGCCCAATGAAGAATTGGATAGCACACATACTAGCAATTTACAGCTAGACTTCGCTGAGATAAGGGATAATGACAGCTTGGCTTATTTGGAACAAGAAAATCACATTGATTCAGGCATCCTTAATTACCATATAGGCTTTAAGCCCAGATATATTTTGTACCCTAAACAACATAGGGGTGAAATACTAGTAAACTTTCAGAAAAGATAGAAGCAGATTTATTAAAGGGACACTGTACCCAATTTTTTTCTTTTGTGATTCAGATAGAGCATGACATTTTAAGCAATTTTTTAATTTACTCCTATTATCAAATTTTCTTCATTCTCTTGGTATCTTTATTTGAACTGAAAGAATGTAAGTTTAGATGCCGGCCCATTTTTTGTGAACAACCTGGGTTGTCCTTGCTGATTGCTGGATAAATTCATCCACCAATAAAAAAGTGCTGTCCAGAGTACTGAAACAAACAAAAAACTTAGATGCCTTCTTTTTCAAATAAAGATAGCAAGAGAACAAAGAAAAATTGCTAATAGGAGTAAATTAGAAAGTTGCTTAAAATTGCCTGCTCTATCTGAATTACAAAAGAAAAAATTTGGGTTCAGTGTCCCTTTAAGCTTATCTGAAGACCAAATAGGTTTTAGTCTAATCTTTCCAACGAAGAGAGATTGGCTATAGATAATTTGAAATCGCATGAGGATGTAATAATAAAGGCAGCTGACAAGGGCGATAGTGTGGTATTTTGGGACAGAAATTCATATATAAATGAGGTATTGAGGCAACTGAACAATAAGGTTCTATTGGCCAACCCTGTTAATACATATCAGACTGAACTAACTTCCTTATTGGATGAGGGTTTATACCTAGGGCACATTGATCAAGATAACTTTGAATATTCAATAGTGAAAAAGCCAATTACACCTATTTTTCATATATTGCCTAAGGTACATAAGTCACTAAAGGAAGTGAAGGGAAGACCTACTGTGTCAGGTATAGGTTCCCTTTGTGAATCCCTATCAGGCTGGACAGTATACTTCAACCTCTTCTATTTCAATTACGCAGCTATCTCAAAGATACTAAACATCTTAATCAAAAACTTGAAGATATTGAGTGGGAACCACAAAATACATGGCTAACAATAGACATGGTGTCCCTTTACTCCTCAATACCACATGACATGGGTATAGAAGCTATAAAATATTTTTTTAACACACTAACGGACTTTAGTCCTGATTTTATTGACTACTTACTGAATGTAAAACACTTCCTTTTGACCCATAATTTTTTTTTTTTTTATTTGAATGTTTATTATCTCCAAACACGGGGCACAGCAATGGGAGAAACATTTTTTACCTCCTATGCCAATTTGGTAATAGGTTGGTGGGAGACTACCACTGTGTATGAAAATAATAATCCCTGTTCTAAAAATATAAGGCTATATCATTGTTTCATTGACAACTTAATATTTATTTAGACGGGTGAAACTGATCATTTAAAAACTTTTGTTACCAATCTATTTGAAAATCCTTGGGGTCTTAAGTTTACCTACGAAATTCATCAATCTAAAATAAATTATCTGAGTACACAACTCACATTTATGTAAATATTTTTTTAAATCTTTTCATGTGACAACACTGAAGAAATTAAACTTTGCTACAACGTAAAGTAGTGAGTGTACAGCCTGTATAACAGTGTAAATTTGCTGTCCCCTCAAAATAACTCAACACACAGCCATTAATGTCTAAACTGTTGACAACAAAAGTGAGTACACCCTTAAAGCGACATAAAACCCAAATTTTCATGATTTAGATAGAACATAACATTTTAAACAACTTTCTAATTTACTTCTATTATAAAATGTTCTTAGTTTTCTTGTTATTCTTTGTAGAAAAGCAGAAATGTAAGCTTAAGAGTGTGAACGTGTCTGCAGCACTATATAGCAGCAGTTTTGCAACAATGTTATATATTAGCAGGGGCACTAGATGGCAGAACTGTTGTGTAGTGCTTCAGGCATGTGCACGCTACCTAGGTATCTTTTTCACAAAGAATAACATGAGAATGAAAAAAAAAATGATAATAGAAGTAAATTGGAAACTTTTTAAAAATTGTGTCCTCTATTTGAATCATGAAATAATTTTTGGGGGTTTAATGTCCCTTTAAGTGGAAATGTCCAAATTGGGCCCAAAGTGTAAATATTTTGTGTGGCCACTATTATTTTCCAGCACTCTTGGGCATGGAGTTCACCAGAGCTTCACAGGTTGCCACTGGAGTCCTCTTCCACTCCTCCACGACAACATCACAGAGCTGGTGGATGTTAGAGACCTTGCACTCCCCCACCTTCCGTTTGAGGATGCCCCACAGATGCTCAAAAGGATTTAGGTCTGGAGACATGCTTGGCCAGTCCATCACCTTTACCCTCAGCTTCTTTAGCAAGGCAGTGGTCGTCTTGAAGGTGTGTTTGGGGTCGTTATCATGTTGGAATACTGCCCTGCGGCCCAGTCTCCGAAGGGAGGGGATCATGCTCTGCTTCAGTATGCCACAGTACATGTTGGTATTCATGGTTCCCTCAATGAACTGCAGCTCCTCTGGATATGACGCTGAGCACATGCACTCAACTTCTTTGGTCGACCATGGTGAGGCCTGTTCTGAGTGGAACCTGTGCTGTGAAACCGCTGAATGGTCTTGCCCATCGTGCTGCAGCTCAGTTTAAGGGTCTTGGCAATCCTCTTATAGCCTAGGCAATCTTTATGTTGAGGAACAATTCTTTTTTTCAGATCCTCAGAGAGTTCTTTGCCATGAGGTGCCATGTTGAACACCCAGTGACCAGTATGAGAGAATTCACACCTAAGACCTAACGAGTCACATGACACTGGGGAGGGAAAATGGCTAATTGGGCCCAAATATTGACACTTTGGGCCCAATTTGGACATTTCCACTTAGGGGTGTATTCACTTTCGTTGCCAACAGTTTAGACATTAATAGCTGTGTGTTAAGTTATTTTGAGGGGACAGCAAATCTACAATGTTATACAGGCTGTACACTCACTACTTTACATTGCAGCAAAGTGTCATTTCTTCAGTGTTGTCACATGAAAAGATAAAAAAAAAAAAGATCTATAAAAATGTGAGGGGTGTACTCACTTTTGTGGGATACTGTGTATGTAATATATATATATATATATATATATATATATATATATATATATATATATATATATATATATATATATAAATAAACCTGGATAGCATTACCAATCAACAAGTGCTACCTAGGTGCTGAACCGAAAATTGGCCGGCTAAGGCTTCTAAGATTACATTCCTGCCATTTCAAATAAAGATACAAAAAATGATAATAGGAGTAAATAAGAAAGTTGTTTAAAATTGCATGCTCTATCTGAATCATGATTTTTTTTTTAATTATACTTGCCATGTTCGGTATACAGTTACAGGACAGCCTACTCCAGAATTGTTATTGTTTAAAAAGATAGATAATCCCTTTATTACCCATTCCCCAGTTTTGCATAACCAACAAAATTATATTAATATACTTTTTACCTCTGTGATTACCTTGTCTCAGTTATTTTAACATACTTGCATTTTAGTCAATCAGTGCCCTCTCATAAGTAACTCCACAGGCATGAGCACAATGTTATCTATATGGCACACATGAACTAAAGCCCTCTAGCTGTGATAAAATGTCAAATGCATTCAGATAAGAGGTGGCCTTCAAGACCTTAGAATTCAGCAGATAAGCATATCTAGGTTTACCTTTCATTTAAGAACCCTAAGAGAACAAAATAAATTTGATGTAATTTTAAACAACTTTTTCAATCTACATCCGCTATCCGAATCATGAAAGTTTAATTTTGAGTAGACTGTCCCTTTAAATAAGAAATGGTGAACAGAGGAGGGGAGTGGGCCTCTTTGCCCTAAAATGCTCGGGCCTCTTTTTGGTCACAGTCCAGCCCTGAGCTACAGAATATAGTTAAGCAAGGCAGTTGCTTTTCCTATAGGCAAAGAGTTACTCTGGGTGGTATTCTTTCCCCTAGTGAATTGCGTACCCCAAAAACTAATAGTGCATGGTTAGAGACCAGGGGCATGTATAGATATGGGTATAGGTTTAGTATCCCAAGTAGCTTCATTAATAGGAAGGATTGTTTTGATTCTAAAATTACGAGGAAAGAATATAAAGTGGAAACTTGTTAATTGCAGAAGTAAGAATGTTGTATATCTGATCTGGTGTACTTGTAATGACACACAGAATGTAGGTTGTACCTCTCGCGAGGTTCGGGAGAGATTAAGACAACATCTTTCTGACATTAAGAGATCAGAACATAGCTCATAAATGAACACAATAGTGGTAATTCCACTTTCAAATGGATGGTAATAGAAAAAAACAACCAAATGTGGAGGTGACATTAAATTACTTAAGACAGAAGCCTTTTGGATTTTTACCCTTTGTACTCGTGTGCCTAGAACTTATTTAATCTGTTAGCTAAGAGTTTAGCTAAAATGGTTACATCCGTGTTAAGGAATATATTCTGAAGCATAAATAAAAATGAATCTTTAATCTAAATATTTCAAGAGTAACACTGTTGTCAATAGGTGCAAAAACACAGTCATTTTTGACAGCAGTTATGATATATAAATAAAATAATGGTATAGTTTGAATCTGCAGGGTCTCTTGTTTAAAATCTTTTTGCTCAAGTAAGATGATGCTAAACTTTTACAAGGGATGTTCCCTGCATTTCTGTATGTGAAGGAGAGGCAAGCCCAATGCAATATAGCACTGCATGACATGAGAGTTCAGCTACATTTACACACTGTGCTTTGTATTTTATTTCACTTTACACTTTTATTAAATTTGAACTTTGCACTTTCTATTTTGTATTTTATTTTGTATACAGCAGTGTATTTAGTATTGTGATTTGACAAATTCTGATTATGCCTTCGCAGTTTCTGTGTAACTTTAAAGTGATTGTACATTTCAGAATTTAAGAATGTTGCAATGAAAAATATATTAGTGTAAAAACTAAAGCATATATATATATATATATATATATATATATATATATATATATATATTTTTTTTTTTTTTTTAAGTATATATTTATTTCTTTATAATACAAGATTTATAATCCTACTTGGTATATTCTGCTAACCCCCCCCCCCCCCTCCTTTCATTTCCTCTTTTGACTGGGCTGTGACATAGAGAGTAGTCACACACACTCTCTACATAGGCTTCTTTCAAAGAGCTGGACTTCAAGAGAGTCATATGACACACACACTGGTTGGATGTTCATTGGAATTGTCATTTAAAAAAAAAAAAAAAAAGTTCATCCCAGTGAGCTGGAATGACATTTTAATAGAAACATTTCTATAGGCACGGATTTAACCCTTTTCACAGATAGATTATTTTTAAAAAAAGGTACACACACTTGTTTGTAATGTGAAAGATTACATATATGGAATTTGATTAGCTAAAGTTTACGATCACCTTAACAAATTATTCTCATACTTTGTATATTTATGTGTATATTTTATGATTACATTGCCATTTTCATTTCTTCTATTTAAATTAAAACTAAAAAACTATAAGCTTCAGTTTCTTAGAGAGCTTCATTACTTCTATGGGCCAGATAATCAAACTTTCTCTAGTTTGGAGAGGGATTATAGTGCAGACTTCACATGGGAAGAACTCATTAAATTTTCTAAGAAAAAGGAGGGAACCTGGAAGTCCCAGAGAGATAAGAGATGTCTTCCATTGAAAGTAATGAAGCTCTCTGGGATACAAAATTTCACATGGGAGAAAGAAGTTAACTGGAGGCTAATATAAAAGCTTAGTTTGCATTACAAATAAAACTGAAATGTTTTTACTAGAATTAATTTAAGTTGCTTTTATCTATATTTTAGTATATATTTTCTGTTAGTTAAAATAAGTGTATTGTGAGTTTTGAGCAAACTTCACCTGTATACAGCTGGCGAAAAAAATCAGTGAGACCAGCTTATATAAAGTACTTGTGAGAGAGCTTCAGACATACCCTGAGAACTCCCCTGTGTTAAGCCATGGGAACTGCCTGGTCGTTTACAAGGATGCAAAAACAAAGTGCAATGTAATTTGTTAAATTAGTGATCCCAATTTGTTAAATAATACAGAAACTTTCAAAACATAATCAAAACTTGTAAAATCACTGCTAGATTGAAATCTAAATATAGTAAAATATAAAAGAGAAAATGCAAAACTTAAATGCAGTAATACTGAAAGGACCAAATTTGAAAGGTATTGTAATAAAAAACAATAATTTATGTAAGAACTTACCTGATAAATTCATTTCTTTCATAGTGGCAAGAGTCCATGAGCTAGTGACATATGGGATATACATTCCTACCAGGAGGGGCATAGTTTCTCAAACCTCAAAATGCCTATAAATACACCTCCCACCACACACATAACTCAGTTTTAACATATAGCCAAGTAGTGAGGTGTAAAAAGGAGTAAAAAAGCATACAAAAAGAGGAACTGGAAAAATAATGTACTTTTATACAAAAAAATCAAAACCACCAAAAAAATAGGGTGGGTCTCATGGACTCTTGCCACTATGAAAAAAAATAATTTATCAGGTAAGTTCTTACATAAATTATGTTTTCTCTTATGTAAGTGGAAAGAGTCTTATGAGCTAATGACGTATGGGATATAATACCCAAGATGTGGAAATCCACAGAGTTACTAGAGAGGGAGGGATAAAAATAAAAACAGCTAGCTTCACTGGAAAAATGAAATCCAAATAATTAAGCTTTCTTAAGTTTCAAAAAACTCAAATTATAGGCAAAAGAATCAAACTGAGACAGCTGCCTGAAGAACTTTTCTACCAAAGACTGCTTCCGAGGAAGCAAATACATCAAAATGGTAACATTTTGTAAATGTATGCAAAGAAGGCTAAGTTGCTGCTTTGCAAATCTGATCAACTGAAGCTCCATTCTTGAAAGCCCAAGAAGTGGCAACTGATCTCGTATAATGAGCTGTAATTCTTTGAGGCGGAGCATGCCCCGCCTCCAAATAAGCCTTGTGAATCAAACGTTTTAACCAAGATACCAAAGAAATGACAGAGGCTTTCTGACCTTTCCTGGAACCAGAAAAAATAACAAATAAACTAGAAGTCTTCCTGAAATCATTGGTAGCCTCAACATAGTATTTCAAAGCTATAACTACATCTAAAGAATGTAGAGATCTCTCAAGAAAAATTAGACAAGAGTTGGACTCCACCCAAGAAAGTATCCGAGATACCTCTTTCATCGCTAAAGAGCTATGAGTACCTCCCTAATGATTGACATATGCCACTGTTGTGACATTGTCTGTCTGAAGGACGAACAAAAACATAATTTATGCTTACCTGATAAATTTATTTCTCTTGTGATGCATCGAGTCCACGGATTCATCCTTACTTGTGGGATATTCTCCTCCCCTACAGGAAGTGGCAGAGAGAGCACCCACAGCAGAGCTGTCTATATAGCCCCCCTTAGCTCCAACCCCCAGCCATTCGACCGAAGGCTAGGAAGAAAAAGGAGAAACTATAGGGTGCAGTGGTGACTAAAAGTTTAAAAAACATAATTTATGTAAGAACTTACCTGATAAATTCATTTCTTTCATATTAGCAAGAGTCCATGAGCTAGTGACGTATGGGATATACATTCCTACCAGGAGGGGCAAAGTTTCCCAAACCTCAAAATGCCTATAAATACACCCCTCACCACACCCACAAATCAGTTTAACGAATAGCCAAGAAGTGGGGTGATAAGAAAAAAGTGCGAAGCATAAATATAAGGAATTGGAATAATTGTGCTTTATATAAAAAAATCATAACCAACACAAAAAAAGGGTGGGCCTCATGGACTCTTGCTAATATGAAAGCAATGAATTTATCAGGTAAGTTCTTACATAAATTAAGTTTTCTTTCATGTAATTAGCAAGAGTCCATGAGCTAGTGACGTATGGGATAATGACTACCCAAGATGTGGATCTTCCACGCAAGAGTCACTAGAGAGGGAGGGATAAAATAAAGACAGCCAATTCCGCTGAAAAAAAATCCACACCCAAAAATAAAGTTTAAATCTTATAAAGAAAAAAACTGAAAATATAAGCAGAAGATTCAAACTGAAACAGCTGCCTGAAGTACTTTTCTACCAAAGACAGCTTCAGAAGAAGAAAACACATCAAAATGGTAGAATTTAGTAAAAGTATGCAAAGAAGACCAAGTTGCTGCTTTGCAAATCTGATCAACCGAAGCTTCTTTCCTAAACGCCCAGGAAGTAGAAACTGACCTAGTAGAATGAGCTGTAATCCTTTGAGGCGGAGTTTTACCCGACTCGACATAAGCATGATGAATTAAAGATTTCAACCAAGATGCCAAAGAAATGGCAGAGGCCTTCTGACCTTTCCTAGAACCGGAAAAGATAACAAATAGACTAGAAGTCTTTTGGAAATTCTTAGTAGCTTCAACATAATATTTCAAAACTCTAACTACATCCAAAGAATGCAATGATTTCTCCTTAGAATTCTTAGGATTAGGACATAATGAAGGAACCACAATTTCTCTACTAATGTTGTTGGAATTCACAACCTTAGGTCAAAATTTAAAAGAAGTTTGCAACACCGCCTTATCCTGGTTAAAAATCAGAAAAGGAGACTCACAAGAAAGAGCAGATAAATCAGAAACTCTTCTGGCAGAAGAGATGGCCAAAAAGAACAAAACTTTCCAAGAAAGTAATTTAATGTCCAATGAATGCATAGGTTCAAACGGAGGAGCTTGAAGAGCCCTCAGAACCAAATTCAAACTCCAAGGAGGAGAAATTGACTTAATGACAGGTTTTATACGAACCAAAGCTTGTACAAAACAATGAATATCAGGAAGATTAGCAATCTTTCTGTGAAAAAGAACAGAAATAGCAGAGATTTGTCCTTTCAAGGAATTTGTAGACAAACCTTATCCAAACCATCCTGAAGAAACTGTAAAATTCTCAGAATTCTAAAAGAATGCCAGGAAAAAATGATAAGAAAGACACCAAGAAATATAAGTCTTCCAGACTCTATAATATATCTCCCTAGATACAGATTTACGAGCCTGTAACATAGTATTAATCACAGAGTCAGAGAAACCTCTTTGACTAAGAATCAAGCGTTCAATCTCCATACCTTTAAATTTAAGGATTTGAGATCCTGATGGAAAAAAGGACCTTGCGACAGAAGGTCTGGCCTTAACGGAAGAGTCCACGGTTGGCAAGAGGCCATCCGGACAAGATCCGCATACCAAAACCTGTGAGGCCATGCTGGAGCTACCAGCAGAACAAACAAGCATTTATTCAGAATCTTGGAGATTACTCTTGGAAGAAGAACTAGAGGCGGAAAGATATAGGCAGGATGATACTTCCAAGGAAGTGACAATGCATCCACTGCTACCACTTGAGGATCCCTGGATCTGGACAGATACCTGGGAAGTTTCTTGTTTAGATGAGAGGCCTTCAAATCTATTTCTGGAAGTCCCCACATTTGAACAATCTGAAGAAATACCTCTGGGTGAAGAGACCATTCGCCCGGATGTAACGTTTGGCGACTGAGATAATCCGCTTCCCAATTGTCTATACCTGGGATATGAACCGCAGAAACTAGACAGGAGCTGGATTCCGCCCATACCAAAATTCGAGATACTTCTTTCATAGCCAGAGGACTGTGAGTCCCTCCTTGATGATTGATGTATGCCACAGTTGTGACATTGTCTGTCTGAAAACAAATGAACAATTCTCTCTTTAGAAGAGGCCAAGACTGAAGAGCTCTGAAAATTGCACGGAGTTCCAAAATATTGATCGGTAATCTCACCTCCTGAGATTCCCAAACCCCTTGTGCTGTCAGAGACCCCCACACAGCTCCCCAACCTGTAAGACTTGCATCTGTTGAAATTACAGTCCAGGTCGGAAGAACAAAAGAAGCCCCCTGAACTAAACTATGGTGATCTGTCCACCACGTCAGAGAGTGTCGTACAATCGGTTTTAAAGATATTAATTGAGATATCTTTGTGTAACACTGAGTCTATCTGGAAACCTAAAAAGGTTACCTGTGTCTGAGGAATCAATGAACTTTTTGGTAAATTGATCCTCCAACCATGATGTTGAAGAAAAAACACAAGTCGATTCGTATGAGATTCTGCTAAATGTGAAGACTGAGCAAGTACCAAGATATCGTCCAAATAAGGAAATACCACAATACCCTGTTCTCTGATTACAGAAAGAAGGGTACTGAGAACCTTCGTAAAAAATTCTTGGAGCTGTAGCTAGGCCAAACGGCAGAGCCACAAACTGGTAATGCTTGTCTAGGAAAGAGAATCTCAGAAACTGATAGTGATCTGGATGAATCGGAATATGCAGATATGCATCCTGTAAATCTATTGTAGACATATAATGCCCTTGCTGAACAAAAGGCAGGATAGTCCTTACAGTTACCATTTTGAATGTTGGTATCCTTACATAACGATTCAATATTTTTAGATCCAGAACTGGTTTGAAGGAATTCTCCTTCTTTGGTACAATGAAGAGATTTGAATAAAACCCCAGTCCCTGTTCCAGAACTGGAACTGGCATAATTACTCCAGCCAACTCTAGATCTGAAACACATTTCAGAAATGCTTGAGCCTTCGCTGGGTTTACTGGGACAAGGGAAAGAAAAAATCTCTTTGCAGGAGGCCTTATCTTGAAGCCAATTCTGTACAATGTTCTGAATCCAAAGATTGTGAACGGAATTGATCCAAATTGATTGATTGAAAAAATGTAATCTGCCCCCTACCAGCTGAGCTGGAATGAGGGCCGCACCTTCATGTGGACATAGGAGCTGGCTTTGATTTTCTAAAAGGCTTGGATTTATTCCAGACTGGAGATGGTTTCCAAACTGATACCGCTCCTGAGGATGAAGGATCAGGTTTTTGTTCCTTGTTGTGATGAAAGGAACGAAAAACGATTATTAGACCTAAATTTACCTTTAGATTTTTTATCCTGTGGTAAAAAAGTTCCTTTCCCTCCAGTAACAGTTTGAGATAATAGAATCCAACTGAGAACCAAACAATTTATTACCCTGGAAAGAAAGGGAAAGCAGAGTAGACTTAGAAGACATATCAGCATTCCAAGTTTTAAGCCATAAAGCTCTTCTAGCTAAAATAGCTAGAGACATATACCTGACATCAACTCTAATGATATCAAAGATGGCATCACAAATAAAATTATTAGCATGTTGAAGAAGAATAATAATGCTATGAGAATTATGATCTGTTACTTGTTGCGCTAAAGCTTCTAACCAAAAAGTTGAAGCTGCAGCAACATCCGATAAAGATATAGCAGGTCTAAGAAGATTACCTGAAAACAAGTAAGCTTTTCTTAGAAAGGATTCAATTTTCCTATCTAAAGGATCCTTAAAGGAAGTACCATCTGCCGTAGGAATAGTAGTACGCTTAGCAAGAGTAGAGACAGCCCCATCAACCTTAGGGATTTTGTCCCAAAACTCTAATCTGTCAGATGGCACAGGATATAATTGCTTAAAACGTTTAGAAGGAGTAAATGAATTACCCAAATTATTCCAATCCCTGGAAATTACTTCAGAAATAGCACTAGGGACAGGAAAAACTTCTGGAATAACTACAGGAGATTTAAAAACCTCATCTAAACGTTTAGAATTAGTATCAAGAGGACCAGAATCCTCAATTTCTAATGCAATTAGGACTTCTTTAAGTAAAGAACGAATAAATTCCATTTTAAATAAATATGAAGATTTATCAGCATCAACCTCTGAGACAGAATCCTCTGAACCAGAAGAACCATTATCAGAATCAGAATGATGATGTTCATTTAAAAATTCATCTGAAAAATGAGAAGTTTTAAAAGACTTTTTACGTTTACTAGAAGGAGGAATAACAGACATAGCCTTCTTAATGGATTTAGAAACAAAATCTCTTATGTTATCAGGAACACTCTGAGTATTAGATGTTGACGGAACAGCAACAGTTAATGTAACAGTACTAAAGGAAATATTATCTGCATTAACAAGTTTGTCATGACAAACAGTACAAACAACAGCTGGAGGAACAGATACCATAAGTTTACAGTAGATACACTAAGCTTTGGTAGCTCCAGCCCCAGGCAGCGATTTTCCAGAAGTATCTTCTGACTCGGTTTCAACGTGGGACATCTTGCAATATGTAATAGAAAAAACAACATATAAAGCAAAATTGATCAAATTCCTTAAATGACAGTTTCAGGAATGGGAAAAAATGCCAGTGAACAAGCTTCTAGCAACCAGAAGCAATAAATAATGAGACTTAAATAATGTGGAGACAATAGTGACGCCCATATTTTTTTTAGCGCCAAAAATGACGCCCACATTATTTGGCGCCTAAATGCTTTTGGCGCGAAAAATGACGCCACATCCGGAACGCCGACATTTTTGGCGCAAAAGAATGTCAAAAATTACGCAACTTCCGGCGACACGTATGACGCCGGAAACAGAAAAAAAAATTTGCGCCAAAAAAGTCCGCGCCAAGAATGAGGCAATAAAATGAAGCATTTTCAGCCCCCGCGAGCCTAACAGCCCACAGGGAAAAAGTCAAATTTTAAGGTAAGAAAAAAAAAAAAAAATTTATTTATTCATTTGCATTATCCCAAATATGAAACTGACTGTCTGAAATAAGGAATGTTGAACATCCTGAGTCAAGGCAAATAAATGTTTGAATACATATATTTAGAACTTTATAAAAAAGTGCCCAACCATAGCTTAGAGTGTCACAGAAAATAAGACTTACTTACCCCAGGACACTCATCTACATGTTGTAGAAAGCCAAACCAGTACTGAAACGAAAATCAGCAGAGGTAATGGTATATAAATAAGAGTATATCATCGATCTGAAAAGGGAGGTAAGAGATGAATCTCTACGACCGATAACAGAGAACCTATGAAATAGACCCCGTAGAAGGAGATCATTGAATTCAAATAGGCAATACTCTCCTCACATCCCTCTGACATTCACTGCACGCTGAGAGGAAAACCGGGCTCCAACCTGCTGCAGAGCGCATATCAACGTAGAATTTAGCACAAACTTACTTCACCACCTCCATAGGAGGCAAAGTTTCTAAAACTGATTTGTGGGTGTGGTGAGGGGTGTATTTATAGGCATTTTGAGGTTTGGGAAACTTTGCCCCTCCTGGAAGGAATGTATATCCCATACGTCACTAGCTCATGGACTCTTGCTAATTACATGAAAGAAATAAAAATATATATGCCTGTCTTAATAAACAGGGCGGGCCGTGGACTCGATACATCACAAGAGAAATAAATTTATCAGGTAAGCATAAATTATGTTTTCTCTTGTAAGATGTATCGAGTCCACGGATTCATCCTTACTTGTGGGATACCAATACCAAAGCTTTAGGACACGGATGAAGGGATGGACAAGACAGGGGCCTTCAATGGAAGGCACCACTGCTTGTAGAACCTTTCTCCCAAAAATAGCCTCCGAAGAAGCAAAAGTATCAAATTTGTAAAATATGGAAAAAGTATGAAGCGAAGACCCAGTCGCCCCATTACAAATCTGTTCAACAGAAGCCTCATTTTTAAAAGCCCATGTGGAAGCCACAGCTCTAGAAGAATGAGCAGTAATTCTTTCAGGAGGCTGCTGTCCAGCAGTCTCATAGGCCAAACGGATGATGCTTTTCAGCCAAAAGGAAAAGAGAGGTAGCCGTAGCCTTTTGACCTCTCCGCTTACCAGAATAAACAACAAACAATGAGGATGTTTGACTGAAAACTTTAGTTGCTTGTAAGTAGAACTTTAAAGCACGAACCACATCAAGATTGTGCAATAGACGTTCCTTCTTTGAAGAAGGATTAGGACACAGTGAAGGAACAACAATCTCTTGATTGATATTCTTATTAGAAACAACCTTAGGAAGAAACCCAGGTTTGGTACGCAAAACCACCTTATCTGCATGGAAAATAAGATAAGGGGAATCACACTGTAAAGCAGATAGCTCAGAAACTCTTCGAGCTGAAGAGATGGCTACTAAAAACAAAACTTTCCAATATAGAAGCTTAATATCTATGGAATGCATAGGTTCAAACGGAACCCCTTGAAGAACTTTAAGGACTAAGTTTAGGCTCCAAGGCGGAGCAACAGGGTTAAACACAGGCTTAATTCTGAGCAAAGCCTGACTAAATGCTTGAACGTCTGGGACATCTGCCAGACGTTTGTGTAGTAGAATAGACAAAACAGATACTTGCCCTTTTAGGGAACTAGCTGATAATCCCTTCTTCAAACCTTCTTGGAGAAAAGACAATATTCTAGGAATCCTAATCTTACTCCACGAGTAACCTTTGGATTCACACCAATAAAGATATTTGCGCCAAATCTTACGATAGATCTTCCTGGTGACAGGCTTTCTAGCCTGAACCAGGGTATCAATGACCGACTCAAAGAAACCACGCTTTGATAGAATCAGGCGTTCAATCTCCAAGCAGTCAGACGCAGAGAAACTAGATTTAGATGCGTGAAAGGACCTTGGATTAGAAGGTCCCGCCTCATTGGCAGAATCCACGGTGGAACCGAGGACATGTCCACTAGGTCTGCATACTAAGTCCTGCGTGGCCACGCAGGTACTATCAGAATCACCGAAACTCTCTCCTGCTTGATTCTGGTAACCAGACTTGGGAGGAGAGGAAACGGTGGAAATACATAGGCCAGATTGAAGGACCAAGGCACTGCTAGAGCATCTATCAGCACCGCCTTGAGATCCCGGGACCTGGACCCGTAACAAGGAAGTTTGGCATTCTGACGGGACGCCATCATATCCAATTCTAGTGTGCCCCATAGCTGAATCAGCTGAGCAAATACCTCCGGATGAAGTTCCCACTCCCCCGGATGAAAAGTCTGACGACTTAGGAAATCCGCCTCCCAGTTCTCTACTCCTGGGATGTAGATTGCTGAGATATGGCAAGAGTGAACCTCTGCCCATCGGATTATATTGGTTACCTCCATCATCGCTAGAGAACTCCTTGTTCCTCCTTTATGATTGATATAAGCTATAGTCGTGATGTTGTCCGACTGAAACCTGATGAATTTGGCCGCAGCAAGCTGAGGCCATGCATGAAGCGCCTTGAATATCGCTCTCAGTTCTAGAATGTTTATCGGAAGAAGAGATTCCTCCCGAGACCATAAGCCCTGTATTTTCAGGGAGTTCCAGACTGCACTCCAGCCTAGCAGGCTGGCATCTGTAGTTACAATGAGCCACTATGGCCTGCGGAAGTACATTCCCTGAGACAGGTGGTCCTGAGACAACCACCAGAGAAGAGAATCCTGGGTCTCCTGGTCCAGATGCAGTTGAGGAGATAAATCTGCATAATCCCCAGTCCACTGTTTGAGCATGCATAGTTGCAGTGGTCTGAGGTGTAGGCGGGCAAAAGGAACTATGTCCAATGCCGCTACAATGAGTCCGATTACCCCCATACACTGAGCCACTGATGGCCGAGGAATGGAATGAAGAGCTCAGCAAGAGGTTAAGAGTTTTGATTTTCTGACCTCCGTCTGATAGATTCGGTAGAAATGAAAATATTTCTGAGTCCCTAGAAAGGAAACTCTTGTAAGAGGGAAGAGAGAACTCTTTTCATGTTCACCTTCCACCCGTGAGATCTCAGAAGCGCCAACACGATGTCCGTGTGAGACTTGGCTAGCTAGAAAGACGACGCCTGAATTAAGATGTCGTCTAGATAAGGCGCCACTGCTATGCCCCATGGTCGTAGAACCACCAGAAGGGACCCTAGCACCTTTGTGAAAATACTTGTAGCAGTGGCCAACCCGAAGGGAAGGGCCACAAACTGGTAAAGCCTGTTTAGAAAGGCGAATCTGAGAAATTGATGATGATTTCTGTGAATAGAGATGTGTAGATACGCATCCCTTAAATCCACGATAGTCATATATTGACCCTCCTGGATCAGAGGTAGAATAGTCCTAATAGTCTCCATCTCGAATGATGGAACTTTGAGGAACTTGTTTAGAATTTTGAGATCCAAGATTGGTCTGAAAGTTCCCTCTTTTTTGGGAACCACAAAAAGGTTTGAGTAAAACCCTAGCCCCTGTTCCTCTTTTGGGACTGGGCGGATCACCCCCATGGTATGCAAGTCTTCTACACAGCGTAAGAACACCTCCCTCTTTGTCTGGTTTACAGACAATCGAGAAATGTGAAATCTCCCCTTTGGAAGGGAGTCTTTGAATTCCAGAAGATATCCCTGGGACACAATTTCTAAAGCCCAAGGATCGTGAACATCTCTTGCCCAAGCCTGAGCGAAGAGAGAGAGTCTGCCCCCTACTAGATCCGGTCCCGGTTGGGGGGCTACCCCTTCATGCTGTCTTAGAGGCAGCTGCAAACGTCTTGGCCTGTTTACCCTTGTTCCAAGCCTGGTTAAGTCTCCAGACTGACTTGGATTGGGCCAAATTCCCCTCTTGCTTTGCAGCAGATGAAGCTGAAGCGGGACCACTCTTAAAGTTCCGAAAGGAACGAAAATTATTTTGTTTGGTCCTCATCTTATTTGATCTATCCTGAGGAAGGGTATGACCTTTCCCTCCAGTGATGTCTGAAATAATATCTTTCAGTTCAGGCCCGAATAGGGTCTTTCCTTTGAAAGGGATGTTCAAAAGTCTAGATTTAGATGACACATCAGCAGACCAGGACTTAAGCCATAACACCCTGCGTGCTAAAATGACAAAACCTGAATTCTTTGCCGCTAATTTAGACAGCTGAAATGCGGCATTAGTAATAAAAGAATTAGCCAACTTAAGGGCCTTAATTCTGTCCATAATCTCCTCTAATGGAGTCTCCATCTGAAGAGCCTCTACTAGAGCCTCAAACCAGAAAGCAGCTGCAGTAGTTACAGGAACAATGCACGCAATAATTTGGAGAGAAAAACCCTGATGAACAAAAATTTTCTTCAGGAGACCCTCTAATTTTTTATCTATAGGATCTTGAAAGCACAACTGTCTTCGATAGGTATAGTTGTACGCTTAGACAGAATAGAAATAGTTCCCTCCACCTTAGGAACTGTCTGCCATGAGTCCCGCATGGTGTCAGATATGGGAAACATTTTCTTAAAAACAAGAGGGGGAGAGAACGGAATACCTGATCTATCCCACTCCTTAGTAATAATATTCACAATCCTCTTAGGGACTGGGAAAACATCAGTGTAAACAGGAACCTCTAAGTATTATCCATTTTACACAATTTCTCTGGAACCACTATAGGGTCACAATCATCTAGAGTCGCTAATACCTCCCTGAGCAATAAACGGAGGTATTCAAGCTTAAAATTAAAGGCCGTCATATCAGAATCTGTCTGAGGAAGCGTCCCTCAGATAACAAATCCCTCACCCCTACTTCAGAGCATTGTGAGGGCATATCAGATACGACTACTAAAGCGTCAGACGGCTCAGCATTTTTCCTAAACCCAGAGCTGTCCCGCTTTCCTTGTAAACCAGGCAGTTTAGATAAAACCTCTGTGAGGGTTGTATTCATAACTGTGGCCATATCCTGTAAAGTAAAAGAATTTGACGCACTAGAGGTACTTGGCTTCACTTGAGCAGGCGTTACTGGTTGTGACACTTGGGGAGAGCTAGATGGCAAACCCTCATTTACTTCTGACTGAGAGTCATCTATTGCTCTATTTTTAAGTGCTAATATATATTCTTTATAGTTTATAGACATACTGTATCAGTACAATTGGGACACATTCTAAGAGGGGGTTCCACAATGGCTTCCAACATATTGACCAAGGATTTTTCTTGGTGTCAGACATGTTAAACAGGCTAGTAATGTAACAAGCAAGCTTGGAAAACACTGTAATCAAAGTAAATAACACTTAGAATTAAAACGGTACTGTGTCTTTAAGAGAAAAAAAGTTGCACAAATTCTGCAAAACAGTGTAAAAAAGCAGTAAACTTAACAAAATTTTTACAGTAGCATCATAAAGACTTAGTGACTTTGCACAGCTATGCAAATAAACAATTAACCCCTTAATGGCAAAATTGGATTGAAAAAACATCAAAACCAGTAAAAAAGACTTTCAGCACCTTGCCACATCTCTGATGTGGCTCCTAGCTGCCCTTCAGAACGATTTGTGGGGGAAAAAATTCTTTTACATACCTCAAACACAGCAGGAACCTCAGGAGAAGCAGTTAGATGTCTCTGAGGAAAAGAAACTGCGCAACTGAGGCGCGAAAAAAGGCCCCTCCCACCTCACTCGATGTTTTGAGGCCTATCAAACAAACACCAGAGTGTCTCTAAATTAACCATGTGGGTTAAAACCCCAAAAACAAGCCACAATGACCCCTTTAGTCCCTTCAAAAAACTTTATAATTGCATCATTCACTAAATAAACAAAAATATTTTTTTTATTTTTTTTTTTAACAGTGTCACCAGTAACTAATGAGCCCTTCCAGCAAGCTGAAATTCCTATCAAAGAGTCTGAATACAGCTTACCCTTCCCTCATGGGAATAATGCCAGCCTTTTCTAGAATTAACACAGTCTGTCTAGAAAAAACATAATTTATGCTTACCTGATAAATTTATTTCTCTTGTAGTGTATTCAGTCCACGGGTCATCCATTACTTATGGGATATATTCCCTTCCCAACAGGAAGTTGCAAGAGGATCACCCAAGCAGAGCTGCTATATAGCTCCTCCCCTCACATGTCATATCCAGTCATTCGACCGAAACAAGACAAGAAAGGAGAAACCATAGGGTGCAGTGGTGACTGGAGTTTTAATTAAAATTTAGATCTGCCTTAAAAAGACAGGGCGGGCCGTGGACTGAATACACTACAAGAGAAATAAATTTATCAGGTAAGCATAAATTATGTTTTCTCTTGTTAAGTGTATTCAGTCCACGGGTCATCCTTTACTTATGGGATACCAATACCAAAGCCAAAGTACACGGATGATGGGAGGGACAAGGCAGGAACTTAAACGGAAGGAACCACTGCCTGTAGAACCTTTCTCCCAAAAACAGCCTCAGAAGAAGCAAAAGTGTCAAATTTGTAAAATTTTGAAAAAGTGTGAAGCGAAGACCAAGTTGCAGCCTTGCAAATCTGTTCAACAGAGGCCTCATTCTTAAAGGCCCAGGTGGAAGCCACAGCTCTAGTGGAATGAGCTGTAATTCTTTCAGGGGGCTGCTGTCCAGCAGTCTCATAGGCTAAACGTATTATGCTACGAAGCCAAAAGGAGAGAGAGGTTGCCGAAGCTTTTTGACCTCTCCTCTGACCAGAGTACACGACAAACAGGGAAGAAGTTTGACGAAAATCTTTAGTTGCCTGTAAATAGAACTTCAGGGCACGGACTACGTCCAGATTATGCAAAAGTCGTTCCTTCTTTGAAGAAGGATTAGGACATAATGATGGAACAACAATCTCCTGATTGATATTCCTGTTAGAAACTACCTTAGGTAAAAACCCAGGTTTAGTACGCAGAACTACCTTGTCTGAATGGAAAATCAGATAAGGAGAATCACAATGTAAGGCCGATAACTCAGAGACTCTTCGAGCCGAGGAAATAGCCATCAAAAACAGAACTTTCCAAGATAAAAGCTTAATATCAATGGATTGAAGGGGTTCAAACGGAACCCCTTGAAGAACTTTAAGAACCAAGTTTAAGTTCCACGGAGGAGCAACAGTCTTAAACACAGGCTTAATCCTAGCCAAAGCCTGACAAAAAGCCTGGACGTCTGGAACTTCTGCCAGACGTTTGTGTAAGAGAATAGACAAAGCAGAAATCTGTCCCTTTAACGAACTAGCAGATAAGCCCTTTTCTAAACCCTCTTGTAGAAAGGACAATATCCTAGGAATCCTAATCCTACTCCATGAGTAACCCTTGGATTCGCACCAATATAAATATTTACGCCATATCTTATGGTAAATTTTTCTGGTAACAGGCTTCCGTGCCTGTATTAAGGTATCAATAACTGACTCCAAGAAGCCACGCTTTGATAGGATCAAGCGTTCAATCTCCATGCAGTCAGCCTCAGAGAAATTAGATTTGGATGTTTGAAAGGACCTTGTATTAGAAGGTCCTGCCTCAGAGGTAGAGACCATGGTGGACAGGACGACATGTCCACTAGGTCTGCATACCAGGTCCTGCGTGGCCACGCAGGCGCTATCAGAGTCACAGATGCTCTCTCCTGTGTGATCTTGGCAATCAGTCGAGGTAGCATCGGAAATGGTGGAAACACATAAGCCATGTTGAAGACCCAAGGGGCTGTAAGAGCATCTATCAGCGCCGCTCCCGGGTCCCTGGACCTGGATCCGTAACAAGGAAGCTTGGCGTTCTAGCGAGACGCCATGAGATCCAGATCTGGTTTGCCCCAACGATGAATCAGTTGAGCGAAGACCTCCGGATGAAGTTCCCACTCCCCCGGATGAAAAGTCTGGCGACTTAGAAAATCCGCCTCCCAGTTCTCCACGCCTGGGATGTAGATCGCTGACAGGTGGCAAGAGTGAGACTCTGCCCAGCGAATTATCTTTGAGACTTCCAACATCTCTAGGGAACTCCTGGTTCCCCCTTGATGGTTGATGTAAGCCACAGTTGTGATGTTGTCCGACTGAAATCTGATGAACCTCAGTGTTGCTAACTGAGGCCAATCTAGAAGAGCATTGAATATTGCTCTCAACTCCAGAATATTTATTGGGAGGAGTTTCTCCTCCTGAGTCCATAATCCCTGAGCATTCAGGGAGTTCCAGACTGCGCCCCAACCTAGAAGGCTGGCATCTGTTGTTACAATTGTCCAATCTGGCCTGCAAAAGGTCATCCCCTTGGACAGATGGACCCGAGAAAGCAACCAGAGAAGAGAATCTCTGGTCTCTTGATCCAGATTTAGTAGAGGGGACAAATCTGAGTAATCCCCATTCCACTGATTTAGCATGCATAATTGCAGAGGTCTGAGATGCAGGCGCGCAAATGGTACTATGTCCATTGCCGCTACCATTAAGCCGATTACTTCCATGCACTGAGCTACTGACGGGCGTGGAATGGAATGAAGGACACGGCAAGCATTTAAAAGTTTTGATAACCTGGCCTCCGTCAGGTAAATTTTCATTTCTACAGAATCTATCAGAGTCCCTAGGAAGGAGACTCTTGTGAGTGGTGATAGAGAACTCTTTTCCACGTTCACCTTCCACCCATGCGACCTTAGAAATGCCAGAACTATCTCTGTATGAGACTTGGCAATTTGAAAACTTGACGCTTGTATCAGAATGTCGTCTAGGTACGGCGCCACCGCTATGCATCGCGGTTTTAGCACCGCTAGGAGTGAGCCCAGAACCTTTGTAAAAATTCTCGGGGCCGTAGCTAACCCGAAGGGAAGAGATACAAACTGGTAATGCCTGTTTAGAAAGGCGAATCTTAGGTACCGATAATGATCTTTGTGAATCGGTATATGAAGGTAGGCATCCTTTAAGTCTACTGTGGCCATGTATTGACCCTCTTGGATCATGGGTAGGATGGTTCGCATAGTTTCCATTTTGAATGATGGAACTCTTAGGAATTTGTTTAAGATTTTTAGGTCCAAGATTGGTCTGAAGGTTCCCTCTTTCTTGGGAACCACAAACAGATTTGAGTAAAACCCTTGCCCTTGTTCCGTCCGCGGAACTGGGTGGATCACCCCCATTACTAAGAGGTCTTGCACACAGTGTAGAAATGCCTCTTTCTTTATTTGGTTTGCTGATAACCTTGAAAGATGAAATCTCCCTTGTGGAGGAGAAGCTTTGAAGTCCAGAAGATATCCCTGAGATATGATCTCCAACGCCCAGGGATCCTGGACATCTCTTGCCCAAGCCTGGGCGAAGAGAGATAGTCTGCCCCCCACTAGATCCGTTTCCGGATCGGGGGCCCTCTCTTCATGCTGTCTTAGGGGCAGAAGTAGGCTTTCTGGCCTGCTTGCCCTTGTTCCAGGGCTGGTTAGCTTTCCAGCCCTGTCTGTAACGAGCAACAGGTCCTTCCTGTTTTGGAGCGGAGGAAGTAGATGCTGCTCCTGCCTTGAAGTTACGAAAGGCACGAAAATTAGACTGTTTGGCCTTTGATTTGGCCCTGTCCTGAGGAAGAGTATGACCCTTACCTCCAGTAATGTCAGCAATAATTTCTTTCAAGCCGGGCCCGAATAAGGTCTGCCCTTTGAAAGGAATATTAAGCAATTTAGATTTAGAAGTCACGTCAGCTGACCAGGATTTAAGCCATAGCGCTCTGCGCGCCTGGATGGCGAATCCGGAGTTCTTAGCCGCTAGTTTGGTTAAATGTACAACGGCATCAGAAACAAATGCATTAGCTAGCTTAAGTGTTTTAAGCTTGGCCATAATCTCATCCAATGGAGCTGTGCGAATGGCCTCTTCCAGAGACTCAAACCAGAATGCCGCAGCAGCAGTGACAGGCGCAATGCATGCAAGGGGCTGTAAGATAAAACCTTGTTGAACAAACATTTTCTTAAGGTAACCTTCTAATTTTTTATCCATTGGATCCGAAAAAGCACAACTATCCTCCACCGGGATAGTGGTACGTTTAGCTAAAGTAGAAACTGCTCCCTCCACCTTAGGGACCGCCTGCCATAAGTCTCGTGTGGTGGCGTCTATTGGAAACATTTTTCTAAATATCGGAGGAGGGAAAAGGGCACACCGGGTCTATCCCACTCCTTGCTAATAATTTCTGTAAGCCTTTTAGATATAGGAAAAACGTCAGTACACACCGGTACCGCAAAGTATCTATCCAACCTACATATTTTCTCTGGAATTGCAACCGTATTACAATCATTCAGAGCCGCTAATACCTCCCCTAGCAATACACGGAGGTTCTCAAGCTTAAATTTAAAATTTAAAATCTCTGAATCCGGTCTCCCTGGATCAGATCCATCACCCACAGAATGAAGCTCTCCGTCCTCATGTTCTGCAAATTGTGACGCAGTATCAGACATGGCTCTCACATCATCAGCGCGCTCTGTCCTTAACCCAGAGCTATCGCGCTTGCCTCTTAATTCAGGCAATTTAGATAATACCTCTGTCATAACAGCAGCCATGTCTTGCAAAGTGATTTGTATGGGCCTCTCTGATGTACTTGGCGCCACAATATCACGCGCCTCCTGAGCGGGAGGCGAAGGTACTGACACGTGAGGAGAGTTAGTCGGCATAACTTCCCCCTCATTGTCTGGTGATAATTTCTTTACAGATATAAATTGACTTTTATTCAAAGTGACATCAATACATTTAGTACACATATTTCTGTGGGGCTCCACATTGGCCTTCAAACATAGTGAACAAACAGATTCATCTGTGTCAGACATGTTTAAACAGACTAGCAATGAGACTAGCAAGCTTGGAAAATCCTTTCAAATAAGTTTAAAAGCAATATAAAAAACGCTACTGCGCCTTTAAGAAGCACAAAAAATCGTCATAGTTGAAATAACAATGAACCAAATCAGTTATAGCAACCACATTTTCACAGTAAATGTATTAAGTTAGCAAAGCATTGCACCCACTAGCAAATGGATGATTAACCCCTTAATACCCAAAAACGGATAATCAATTTAACAATTAACGTTTTTATCACAGTCAAACACACAGTCACAGGTCTGCTGTGACTGATTACATCCCTCAAAATGAATTTTGAAGACCCCTGAGCTCTCTAGAGACGTCCTGGATCAAGGAGGAAGAAGCAGGAAGACTGTAACTGAATTTTTACTGCGCAAAAAAGCGCTAAAATAGGCCCCTCCCACTCATATTACAACAGTGGGAAACCTCAGTTAACCGTTTCTATGTAGAAATAAACGACAGCCATGTGGAAAATCATGCCCCAAAAGATTTATCACCAAAGTACCTCACAAAAAAACGAATAACATGCCAGTAACCGTTTTAAACATGCACTTTAAAAGTTAGGTAGTGTTATTAATAAGCCTGCTACCAGTCGCTTCTACTGCAGTTAAGGCTCATACATTACTTCAGTATTAACAGAATTTTCTTAGTCAAATTCCATTCCTTAGAAAATTACTTATTGTACATACATTCATCAGCCTGATACCAGTCGCTACTGCATTTAAGGCTGTACTTACATTACATCGGTATCAGCAGTATTTTCTTAGTCAATTCCATTCCTTAGAAAAATAATTTACTGCACATACCTTGTTTGCAGGATTCCCCACACGCTATTCCGTTTCTGAAAGTTACCCCACTGCTCAGAATGTGCGAGAACAGCCAGTGGATCTTAGTTACTTCTGCTAAGATCATAGAAAACGCAGGCAGATTCTTCTTCCAAATACTGCCTGAGAACAAACAGCACACTCCGGTGCCATTTAAAATAACAAACTTTTGATTGAAGAAATAAACTAAGTATAAAAAACACCACAGACCTCTCACAACGTCCTATCTAGTTGAGTTGCAAGAGAATGACTGGATATGACATGTGAGGGGAGGAGCTATATAGCAGCTCTGCTTGGGTGATCCTCTTGCAACTTCCTGTTGGGAAGGGAATATATCCCATAAGTAATAGATGACCCGTGGACTGAATACACTTAACAAGAGAAATATAGACTGAACATACCTCATATCTAGCTTAGCATACAAACGGTCCCCCCAACTGAAGTTTTCATGTACTCTTCAGCCCTTGTGAGAACAGCAGTGGATCTTAGTTACAAAGTGCTAAGATCATAATCCTCCTTGCAGAAATCTTCATCCATTTTCTGCCAGAGAGTAAAAAGTACACACCGGTACCATTTAAAATAGCAAACTCTTGCTTGAGAAAATAAAAAACTAACATTTTTGTCACCACACTCCTCTTGCCCTTCCTAGCAGTTAAGCAGGCAGAGAGAATGACTGGGGGGTGGAGCTAAGGGGGGAGCTATATAGACAGCTATATAGACAGCTCTGCTGTGGGTGCTCTCTCTGCCACTTCCTGTAGGGGAGGAGAATATCCCACAAGTAAGGATGAATCCGTGGACTCGATACATCTTACAAGAGAAAGAGGCCCCTTGAACAATCCGATGATAGTCCAACCATGACAGAGAGAGTTGAATGTTGGGATTTAAGTATATCAGTTGTGATATCTGATTATAATCCCTGCACCATTGATCCAGCATGGAAAGCTGCAGAGGTCTCATATGAAAATGAGCAAAGGGGATTGCGTCCGATGCTGCAGTAATAAGACCTAAAACTTCCAATCACATAGCCACTGAAGGAAATGATCAAGACTGAATGTTTAGACAAGCTAATACCAATTTCATTTGTCTCTTGTCTGTTAAAGACAAAGTCATGGACACTAAATCTATCTGGAAACCTAAAAAGGTGACCTTTGTCTGAGGATTTAAGAAACTCTTTTGTAAATTGATCCTCCAACCATGTCTTTGAAGAAATGACACTAGTTGTTTCGTGTGAAATTCTGCTAAATGAAAAGACTGAGCTAGTACTAAGATATTGTCCAAATAAGGAAACACTGCAATACCCTGCTCTCTGATTACAGATAGAAGGGCACCGAGAACCTTCAAAAAGATTATTGGAGCTGTTCCTAGGCCAAATGGAAGAGCAACAAACTGGTAATGCTTGTCTAGAAAAGAGAATCTCAGTAACCAATAGTGGTCTGGATGAATTGGAATATGAAGATAAGCATCCTGTAAGTCTATTATGGACATAAAATGTCCTTGCTGAACAAAAAGGCAGAGTAGTCCTTATAGTCACCATCTTGAAAGTTGGGACTCTTACACAATGATTTAAAAGTTTCAGATCCAGAACTGGTCTGAAAGAATTCTCTTTTGTTGGGACAATGAATAGATTTGAATAGAACCCCAAACCCTGTTTCTTTAGAGGAACTGGAACAATCACCCCTGAAAGCTCTAGATCTGAAACACTTCAGGAAAGCCTTAGCCTTCACAGGATTTGTTGGAACATGAGAAAGAATCTTCTCACGGGAGGTCTTATTCTGAAACCTATTCAAAACCCTTGAGACACAATAGTCTAAAATTACCGATTCTGAGCGTAACCTGACCAAATTTCCTGAAATAATTTCAATCTGCACCCCCAACCAGTTGAACTGGATTGAGGGCTGCACCTTCATGTAGTCTTGGGTCTGGATTTGGTTTCTTATAAGGCTTGGTTTTATTCCAATTTGAGGATGGTCTCCAATTGGAACCAGAGGCCTTAGGGGAAGGAGTTGACTTTTGTTCCTTATTCTGACGAAAGGAATGAAAAATGATTAGGAGCCTTAAATTTACGTTTCGACTTCTTATCCTGAGGTAAAAAAAATTCCTTTATCCCTCAATAATAGTAAAAATAAAATAATCCAATTGAGAGCCAAATAGATTCTTACCATGAAAAGACAAAAATAATAACCTAGATTTAGACACATTCCAAGATTTAAGCCATAAAGCTCTTCTGGCTAAATTAGCTAAAGACATAGATTTAACTTCGATTTTAATAATGTCAAATATAGCATCACAAATTAAATGATTAGCATGTTGAAGCAGAAGAATAATGCTGGATAAATCATGATCTTCTAGCTGATGAGCTAAACTATCCAACCAAAGAAGCAGCCACATCAGCCATAGAAATGGCAGGCCTAAGAATATAACTAGAATGCAAATAAGCTTTCCTTAGATAAGATTCAATCTTTCTATCTAAAGGATCCTTAAAATAAGTACTATCTTCCATAGGCATAGTAGTGGAAATAGCCCCATCAACATTAGGGATTTTCCCCCAAAATTAGCCACAGGTAAA